>NC_138199.1:38856343-38938843 GCF_964194105.1 Spermophilus citellus | reverse complement strand
TGATCTATCACCTTTTTCATGTGACATAGTGTGTCTCCCCACCACAGACCCTGGCAGGCCACATGGGAGGCCTGGGAGGTGGACCCTCTGACCCTCAGACATAGCCCAATCCTCGCTATGGCCCCCCCCCCCACTTCTGCTCACCCTGTTGGAACTGACTTCACCCTCAACGGCCTCATCCAGTCCTGGGGGGAGGGTGAGAGGAAAGGGTGTGTGTGGCCGTACCCCTGTTTTTGCCCTCTCAGCGGGGAGTGATCACAGAGGCTAGCACGGAGGAGGATGAGGAGGCTTTGTGAAGACGGCTGGGTTCAGGGTTTCTTGGTGGATGGAATGAGTGCCTTAAGTCTGGGAAGAGAAGCAGGAGGGAAGCAGCACTGTTGGGAGCTAGCCATGTGCCCCAGGAGCATGGTCACAGCCCCACTGTGACATCTAAACCCCACGACAATCAGGATGATCAATCCCATTGTACAGAGGAGGTAACTGAGGCTCCGTACCATGTGGCTGAGGAATGCAGGACTAGGGCAGGGGGCCAGGCCTGGTGACGACAAAGCTGGGCTTTCCTGTGGACAGGTCCAGGCCTTGGGTCCCCCATTGGAAAGCGGCCATTGACCTCACTTCTGGCCCTCTCCAGAGGGTGTGGCTAGATTAGGGGTGGGTGGCTGGGTGGAAGTGAGAGGTGCCCAGGACTGTCCCTGAAGCCAAAGGACTTAGTAAGTCTTTTGGGAAGAGTGCGGATCCTTAGTGCCCAGGTGGCAGGATGCAGGCAGGCTGTGGTGACATCCTCCCCAGTATGCTCAGGGACCTGTCATGAGCTCAGGCACGCCTCACTCACAATCTGCCTGAGCTTGGGAAAGGGTGAGGATGGGCCTTTGAGGAAGCAGGGGGATTGTCAGGTTGATCTCTGCAGGCACCTAACAAACCGTATTTGGATCAATGGATTACCTCGGATTCTGCTGGTGCAAGGTCAAGTTCAGAGCCTCCTGATTGAAAAACTTCTATTCCAACCCCCAGCACCTGTGAGCAGAGTGACTTTGGACAAGCCACTCAGCTTCCTGTGTCTCGGTCTCCTCATCTGTAAAATGGGGATGAGGAGAAACCTGTCTCATGGGTGGTGTGAACACTCAATGAGATCCATGCTATAGCAGTTAGCCAAGCGCCTGGCACATGGACCCACCCAGGAGGTGTAGGTTACTGTCATGGTCATCCCAGAAGGTGGGAGGGAGCAGCCCTGTGCCCCAGGAGCATGGTACTGAGGGAGGGTGACAACACTTCCACTCTACAGGTAAGCACAAAGCTGGGTACGGTGGTGCACCCCTTCATCCCAGCAGCTTGGGAGGCTGAGGCAGGAGGATCATGAGTTCAAAGCTGGCTTCAGCAATGTAGCAAGGTCTTAAGCAATTGAGCAAGATCCTGTCTCAAAAGAAAAATAAAAAGGGCTGAGGGTCGGGCCACAGTAGCACATGCCTGTAATCCCCAAGACTTCAGACTGACGTAGGAGGGCCCCAAATTGAAAGCCAGCCTCAGCAACTTAGCGAGACCCTGTCTTAAAAAAAAAAAAAAAAAAGGCTGGGGTTGTGGTTCAGTCCCTAGGTTCAATCCCCAGTACCAAAAAAACAAAACCAGGCAAGGACCATTTGGCTTTGAGAGGTTAGGTAACTTGCAGAAAGTCACACAGGAAGACAATCCCCTGGCTGCAAAGAAACCCTGTTTCTGCCTTCAAAGTTTTCCATCTCTTGTTCCCTTCATTCTGTCACTTCTAGTTGAATCCAGAGGGGACTCCTGGGAGCGCAGGGTCATCAAGCGAACGCTGGCAATTCCCAGAAGTTAAGTACATTGTCCAATGCCCTTCTGCTGGCAGGTGGCCAGCTTCACCCCAAACTCAGGCTCTCTGACCCCGGAGTCCCCCTTCCTCCTTTGGTGACACCATCACTGCCACAGGACACACATGCCGTTGGTCCTACTCTCCGTTTTCCCATTTTCTTTGTGACCATCTCTGTCCCCTATATGAGTTTGACATCCAATGACTGCCAGCTGGGAGCTTAATATGAGGTATGGTCACCACTTGGAGGGGTTCTTGCTTGGTCCCAAAGCCTTGGGAACTGACATCAGTGATTATTCAATACCATCAGTGATGACATCAGAGGATTACTCAATAAGGAGTTGCAATCCCCACAGCACATTGTCCTGCCGTGGCCCTCATCTTTGACAAGGAGGGGCCCATTTCACAGGTGACACTGCCAAGGCCCCGAGATCCTGGGCTGGACTTGTTCCCTTTCTTTTTTTTTTTTTTGGAGGGGGGGGTACCAGGGATTGGACTCAGAGCACTCGACCACTGAGCCACATCCCCAGCCCTATTTTGTATTTTATTTAGAGACAGGGTCTCCCTGAGTTGCTTAGTGCCTTGCCTTTGCTGAGGCTGGCTTTGAACTCGTGATCCTCCTGCCTCAGCCTCCTGAGCTGCTGGAATTATAGGTGTGCACTACCAAGCCTGCCAACTTGTTCCCTTTCATCAAGGGGCTAATGCAGCTGGACCCAAGCCCCTGACACAGCCAAGGGGCCTGGTTGACCCAGGTCTCTGGCAGAGTTGAGCTCAGGGATGGAGACAGAAGGAGTGGGAGCTAACGAAGGAGGTTCTGGAGGCCTTGTGTGTGCGCAGGAGTCTGAGGAAGGGGGTGGGGAGCTGGATGGTTGCTTCTAGTTCGCATTCCTCAGGTGATCCTGGCTGGCAGTCACCCTGAAGGACTAGCCCGTGGATGTCCAGTCTGGGTCAGCCACTGGTCAGCAATTGTCCCATTTTGCTTCCTTCCTAGTAGGACTGTCACTCAGCACTGGGGTGATAGAACAGCTGAGGGGACAAAGTGGGACCTGGCAGCAGGAAGGGGAGCAGGGGAAAGAGGCTGTTCCCCTGAAACCTCAGCGCTGTTCACCCTGCAGGGTGGGAGGATCAGAACCCCTCAGGCCTCGTGGATGAAGTTTGTATCCGCCCCCCCTCCCATCCCCCCCTATGGGGGAAGCAAAAGCACAGGAAACCCACTGGGAGAAACTGAGGCAGGAAGGTGGAAGCAGGGAGCAGGAAAGAGACCTGGGAGAGGCCTGACCCTGGAGCTGTGGGTGCTGACCCCCTGGGGCAGGGGAAGGCAAAGCTCCAGGTTTGGGGTGGTGGCTGGGCCCCAGGTCTCTGTTTCCACAGGGGGAGAATTTTGGACTCTGTTGCACTGGGTGGTGGTGGGGGAGAAGGCCCAGCTTCCTTTGTGTCCCTTCTGGGGGGCAGGTGGGACATCTCAAGGCCAGGGCCCCTCCCCTTCTCCACCTCAGCTCCACGGGCCCTCACTTTCCCCTTGCCCCTCCCACCCCCTGACTCGGGACCAGGGGCAGCAACTTTTTCCTAGGACAATGGGCCACCAGATGTCAGCCTCAGGAGGACTCAGCTCTGTCCTGGGGGGGACTGAGGGGACACTGAGGAGACACTGAGGCCCTGTGGGAGCTTTGGCTCCGATTCACAGAGATGAGCTGGCCCACTTCCTTCAGCCACCACCATGAACCGTGGCTCAGCCCCATCCACAGAGGCCAGCCCTGCCTGGGTTTTGGTTTCCTGATTACCCTGGGAGGAGGGGGACAGATCCAGATGCCCCTTTTCATTCCCAACACTATGTAGGGGAGAAGTAAGGCTTTGACCCTGGGGGACCAGGGAGGGGCAGGAAGCCTGTGTCAGGACCTTTCTGGGGGTGGGCAATTTATGTATGGTGCTCTTTTGACTTGTCACTATCTGTGGGACAGAAATGATGACTCCAATTTCACATGGGAGGAAAATCAGACTCAGAAAGGTTAATTAACCTAAGGGCATTCTGCTGGTGAGTGGAGGAAACCAGAATTCGAATCCAGGGCTGGCCCTAAAGTCTGGGGTCGTTCCACGCTGCTGTGTCCATGGGGTGAGGAGTGGGGATGGAGGGAGGGTCTTTTCCCTGCCTCCTCCGTCGGGGCCTAGGGAGAGGGGCATGGGCCAGGAGGCTGGGGACCACTGGGACACAGTGGGGCAGGCACCCGGAGAACCTAGATGGGACCCTGACACTCTACCTGCATGATTTGGGGCAAGTCCCTTCTCTCTGAGCCACATGTAAGTGTTGGCTGGAGGTGTCTCCTGGATGTGTGGTGGGTGAGCGGGAAAAACCAAATGCAGGGGAAGGAAGCCGCCTTCTAACTGGAGCAGAAGACGATGGCGGCAGCTCTGGCTCAGGACAGAGGCCCTCCAGGACCTCGCTCCCGAATCTCCGTCCCTCTCAGCCCATCTAGATGGAGTCCCCAGCCTTCCCCAGATACCAGGTAGAGACGGACAAATCCACTGGTGGTGTGCAGTGTGTGCGTACTGGTGGCCCCAGCTGGCTGCAGGTCACAACAGGGCGTTCCCTACCCTGCGGAGTCACCTGAGATCTCTCTATCCCAGCAGGTTAGCCGCTGTTAATTAAACCAATTGTTGGACTTAATGCCCATCCCATTAACGCGTCTCCCAGGCCTATTTATCACCACCAGTGGAGGAAGGGGTGGGAGCTCTGGGTGGCGGTGGCGGGTGCTGAACGCCAAGTGAAGCAGCTCATGGAAAAGAGATGGGGTCCCTTCCCTGTTCCCTCTTGGGAGCCGCGGAAGCTTCCATTCCAATCTCAGAATGTGCAGGGGCCTATGGTGTCTGCATCCCACAGGGTCCAACTGAGCCAGGGTCAGCCCTGCTCACCCACACACCTGTCCCCGTCCTGTTCCCTCTACCTGTTGGGGGCCTCTTTGCTCCGTCCTGCCTGGAAAGTGGGTGGACACAGGAAAGGGGCCCACACAGAGATGCTCAGTGGGCCTCCCCTCCCCTTCCCCTTCCTCCTTTCCTCCTGGATGGGCCCCTCCCCTCCACGCCCCCCCCCCAGTGTCAGGGGGCTTGAGGAGCCAGGGTGGGGCCACCAGAAGGTGCATAAATCATTATTGGCGAAGACCTCAGCCCTGAGCCACGGGTAGAGGCTGCTGCTCATGGTTCAGGCCAGGGCATAAATCATAATTCCCCTACAATAGATTCTTTTGCAGCCACCATCAGGAAAACTGTGTTGGTTTTATCGATTTTTTGACACGGGGGCCCAGGCAGCGGGCGGCTCCTGAATCATTATGAAATGAAACTGATTAGGAATTCATGGAATACTAAATAAACTTTACGAGCCCGTTGTAAGTTTTTTGATGCATGGGGAGCGGAAAATGAAAACTAATGATATAAAAATTACACAGCGTGCTGAGTATTATTATACCGCTATTGATTTGTTTCAAACTGTACATCAAAATCGAAGAGGGCCAGGGCAGCTTCTGCAGCCATGCTGGGGATGTTTGGGCCCACCAGGGCTGGAGGACTTTCTTTTTTTTCCCCCTTCTATTTTTATTTATTTTTTTTCTCTCTCCTTCCTGTAGTCTCCCACTCTGTCATCTGACTCCTTTCTCACCGTCTTCTGTCTTCCAGGGCAGCCCCTGCTCAGTTGGGACCCTGCAGCCCTGCTCAACTAGAATTCCTTGGCTTCTGCTGGTGTCTCTCTGGAGCTGCATATTTAGTCTGTGAGTTTCTCATTTCCCTTCTGCTCCCCCCCCCCCCCCAGGCCATTTCTCAAGGAAAGGAGAGTATGTTCCAGTGAAAAGAGTTAAAGTTTTTTTTTTTTTCCTTGTTTAGCTCCTTGCTGTGTGACCTTTGGAATGTGGCTTTGCCTCTCTGGACATTATTCTGGATAAAGAAAAGATTGGACTCATTGGATCAGGTGTCTGAAAGGGTGGTCTGTGGGCAGCCCATGTGTGTCATCTCCAGGACTCGTAAAAATGACGAAGAGCTGGGCCCATTCTTAGATGAACTGCCTACAGATCTCTTGAGATGGGATGTGGGAATCTGCACTCTTATCTATCTATTAATCAATCTACCAATCTACCTATCAGCATTGGGAATGGACCTCAGGGCCTTGCACGTTAGGCAAGTGCTCTACCACTGAGCTACATCCCCAGCCCTGTGTTTAAATAGGTTCCCCATGGGACTCTTGCACACAGAGCCTGCTGATCTGAAGAGACACCTATCTGTCACCTCCCCCCTGGGTTGTCGAGGTGGTCTTAAAGCTACGAATATTGCCCTCTGTGTTAGTCAACTCTTGTCCTTTCTTCCCTCCCTGCCTGCCTCCGTCCCTTCTCTGGCACTGGGGACTGAACTCGGGGATGCTCTACCATTGGACTACATTCCCAGCACTTTTTATTTTTCATTTTGAGACAAGGTCTTGCCAAGTTGCTGAGGCTCTGCTCTGTTCGTCTCCATTCTGGGGTCCACGCTGAAGAGGAGCCCCCACCTGAGACGTGTTCTGATGGCAAGGAAAAGAGCGGGAACGATGGTGCAGGCACATGACCCTCCTGACCGATTTGCTTGGACGTGGAACATGTCCCTTCTGTTCACCAAAATGTGTCACGTTCTCAATTCAATGTCTGAGGGGTGGGAAGTGCACTTGTCCTGCAGGATGGACACCCAGGAGAGAGCCTGCAGGGACGGTCAAAGAGAAACCCAGGGGCGTTGTAGTACACTGTCCTGCACCCTCCAGGCTTGGTTGGGGTCTTGTTTGGCCCAGGCAGGGAGGAACGGGGCTGCTGTCCTACAGAGCTGGGCCACCTAGTACACACATGCCTCTCCACGGCCGGCCACCTACTGCTTCCCCTACCCACTCTGAGCCCCTGGCCTTGCCCCCGGGTCCTTCAGTGGGGACTGTCTCCTTGTTTCCGCCTCCCTGCTGGGGAACCTGCAGACCCCCACCCTGCATCCTCCAGGGACCTGCTCTAACAATTAGAATCCTTCTCGAAAATGGTCCTTTATCCTCTAAATGCAGAGGGGAAATTTAGACTGCAAGTATGGGACTTTCTTACACTGGAACACCTGTGGTAGCTTTCCTCTCAGAGAGTATCTTTTTTCCTAAGAGAACTCACGTCAGTTTCCTCTTTGGCTGGTATTGTTCTTGTGTTCAAGCTCACATCAGCCCGACTCTCAGAGAGGTTGAATTCTTCCCCCTGGACACACAGCATGTTGTTTCCAGAGCTGCATTGCTACCAAGCTCTGCACGTGTCCGGGTGGCATCTTCAGAAAGCCTGCTTGATGTCTGGGGGTCCCTTGTGTGGGGCCTACTGCACTGACTTGGATTTCAATGGCACAAGTCTGGCCCTTAGGGGCTGCACTATCTGGAGACACAGAAACACTCAAATATACTCTGCATACAAACCTTTTCCCGAACTGGACAATATGGATCACATGATGATCCAGAAGGAGCAAGAGTCTTAAGTCTTGGGTCCAAATCCAAGTTTGGCCCTGAACTGGATATGCTGCTTCTTTAATCTGGGACTCAGTTTCTCTGACTGTCAAAGATAAGTTTTTGCTCAGCCCATCTAAGATCCCTTCCAGGGGATTAGAGTGGGCAAGGTTAACCCACTGGCATGGTTCTCACAAGCTGTTGACTCTACATTGGTGTGGGAAGGAGGCTGATGGAAACCCACACACTCAAACTGACTTAACCAAAATAAGTTATTGACTGCTGATGAGGCCAGGTGAGTCTTCAATTGCATTGTGATTTGAAAGTTTCAAGTGATGATGTTGGGGATTTGTCTTCATCTCTCAGCTCTTATCTTCTTCTAGGCTGACTACTTTCTTAGGCATGATCTCTCCTCATGGTGACAAGATGGCTGCCAGTAGCACTAGGTCCCTATTCTGATGGTTCAGCAACCTGGAGAAAGGGAGCATCCCTTCTATTAGTAATAGTAAGATTTCCAAGATTGAATTTTACGGGTCCAGCTTAGGTCACATGTCTGCTCATGAATCAACCACCCTAGCTGGGGGCAGAGGGAGGATTTCAGCCCTCCACTATCCCTAGCCAGGAGTGGGCTCTGCTTCTGCAGAACCACATGGATAAGAGAGGCTCCAAAGAAAAGTTGAGGTATTGTTTCTAAAGAGATAGATTTGCTGGAGTTGTTCACTGAAGTCCCCGAGATTAGGGGCAGGGGCAGTGGGCAGGGTGAGGGCAGAGTAGATGAGACTCTTCTGCCTGGAAGTCATGTGTGGAACTTTGGGGACAGCTGGGATAAAGGGTAGGGCTGGGGGTGAAGGGTCCTTCACATGTCGGGGGATCCTGGGGACAGCAGTGTAGACTGAGGCTGCCCAGGCAAAGGGAAAGTGCACGGCTTCTCCACCTACAGCAGCCCCCCCACCCCCACCTAAGCATGGCGGGGTTTGCACCAGGTGGGTGGTGAGCAAGCTGGTCTCTGAAGTGATGGACAGATGTGCTTCACAGCCAGCTCTGCTCCTTCCCAGCTGTGACCCGGAGCCAATCCCCTATTGTCTGATCCATTTCTGTGGATGGAGTGAAAAAGTGTAAGTACTGGCCCCAACCCAGCTCTCTGAAGAGGCTCGGGCAAGACTTCCCTTCTCGGCCTAAAACCTCCCCTGGCACACAGAATTTATGCTGTGTTCTTGAACTGACATCTCTTCTTTTCTTTCTTTGGTACGGGGGATTGAACCCAGGGGCACTTAACCACTAGCCACTTCCCCAGCCCTTTTTTATATTTTATTTAGAGACAGGGTCTTGCTGAGTGGCTGAGGCTGGCTTTGCTCCTCCTGCCCAGCCTCCCTATCCGCTGGGATCACAGGCCTGCGCCACCGCACCCAGCTGAATTGATATGTTTTTTTATGTCTTCCCTGATGGCCTTTGATTGAGGGCAGGGCTATGCCACATTTGTGCCCACTCTGTGGTCACCCCATCCACAAATGCCCGTGGAATGAAGTAACAGGGAGGAGTTGGCTGGGTCCTCTGCCCACTGTTGCCACGTACCCAGGACCTAGCTGCAGCTGGACGCTCTTCAGCATCTGCTCTTCCTGATGCCCACGCCGTAGCCAGGTGTCACACGTGTACCCAATTCCCAAAGCATAGACCAAGCGTCCACTTCAAATTTTCCGGGGAAGGCAGGAGAGCAGATGAGGCCACGCCCACACTCCCGTCAATCAGGCCACGTGGGGCTCCTCTCCGCCTTCTTGGCTGCCTCCCTCCCTAGCAGCGCTCTGTGGTTCCTCTTCAGTTCCATTTTCTTAAATCAAACCCGACTGTCATTTTGCATCCCCAGGACAGCAAAACACCTCCAGGCCCGCCCTTCTCCTGGGCTCATTCCACCTGCTCATACCTACCTTTGCACTATGGGACCCCTTGACCCCCACCCAGGCCTCTGTGCCCCTGCACACCCACCAGCCCCTCCAGCTGCTGCTCCATGTCGCTTAGAGAGGAGACTTGACTGGCCCATGTCACCCCAGCTCCTGTGCAGGGCTCCTCCCACTCTGCCCCCTCCCAGGGCCCAGTTGCCCCTGTGGGTGGGCGACGTGGGGGTGGGGCAGGATCGCTTCTGGCTGGCCTCCCTGGTGAAGCTGGGGGTGCTGCACACACTGATTTCAGACGTGGCTCTGAGCGGGCGGTTCATTCATTCCTGACCGTATTGACTGCAGAATTGAGCGCTACAAGTAGGTAGTTTAGCTATTATTCTCCCACTGATTTGATTTAATGTTTGGTTTATTCCTGTTCCTCTCCCCCCTCCTCTCCTCATCAGGGTGATATTTGCATAGTGTTCCCCTTCAGTTTTGTGGAACACATGGTTTTCTGGTAACTCCCTGCTTTGGCTTGAATGATTTTCTTTGGGGAACCCCGGGGGTGCATTGAAGCACCATCTTCCTCCTGGACCCTGCCTTTGTGTTCTTTTCCCCACAGGGAGAAACACGTGAGGGACCATATGTCCCTGCTTCTTGGCCTCTGTGAGCCCATGAAATTCCTGCTGCCTGTGGCCTTCAAGTATTCCTGAGCATCCTGGGATGGAGGGCAGGGGTCCCAGCATGCCCATGAAGGAGCCTGCACCCTGTGGGTAACCTCTGCCCTCCCACCCAGCACCTCTTCCAAAGCCCCACAGTGAGGTGGGTCTTTTCTGTTCTCTCTGTCCATGGTGCTGCCTTTTATTAAGGGTTCCCCCCACCCCCGTAGGCTACACAGGCCTCAGGGATTGTGGGATACTTGGTATCTTAGTTTGATGTCCCCAGAGCAGGGAACAAGTTTGGGTCCATCCTTTCTACTGATAATCTACCCAGCCAATGAGGAAGGGCCTCATTGAGACAGGGAGGGTTTCAGTAAAGATCTGCAGATTCCTGAGTGTTGACTCGGACCCCTTTCTCAAGCCGACCCTAGAGCTGAGGTGGAGCCCGTGGGCTGGGGTTATAAGGAGGCAGCGAGGGGCCAGAGAGGAGGTCTCTGCACAGGCAAAGGCTTCAGCAACCGGAAGGGTGGAGATGCTCTAGTGGAGGACGGATCCTTACCTCCAGGGACACCATTGGCAGAAGGCAGGGAGCCTTCGGTGTGCCAGCCCTGGGTATGCAGGACGAGGATGCAAGCTCCTTAACTGCCGGGGCCCATATTCTATTTTACCTTGGGATTCTCCAGGCCTGGTATTGTGCTTGGATTCTGGTCCCTAAAACCTCGAATAACAGGAAACAACAGCATTTGCAGTCACTGCTCTATTTGTTGTGGTAGATCCTGACAACAATCATTCATCATGAGTTCTTTTATCTCTATCTTACAGATGAGGAAACTGGGGCTCAGTTGTGTGACTTGCCCTGAGTCCTGCATTTCCTAAGTGGCAAAGCTGGAATTTGAACTCAGGTCTGCCTGCCTTCCTAAGTCCCTGATTTCCCCACTCCTCTGTGGCATGTTCCTGCATGGGAAGGGAGGTGAGACTACAGATGTCCCTGGAAGGGCCTCTTGGCTTCTGAGGTTCTGTCTGGTTAGCTGCCACCTCCCTCCCCCCCCCCCCGCCACTCCCCCCACAACCAACCACAAAGAAAAGGAAAAGAAGTCCTTTCCTCCTCCTCAGGTGGCTCGTGGCAGATTACTTAGCGTTTGACACGGCGTGTCTCTGTGTCACTGTTCCCGGGCGGAATTAAATCAGGGCAGGAAAATATTAATTTGGAGTTGGGGATGGAGGCCGCTCCTTTCCAATTACTCTCCACCCCGTCAGGGCTTATCCTGGCGCAAACAAGGAAGGAGGCTGGATTAATTGCTTTGGACTCTACCCCACTCCAGTCCCAATTACTGGGCCGGCTTGGCTCCCAGCATTATGAAGCCACTGCTGTGCAGGAAATTGTGTGAAATTTTAACGGATTTGCAGACGCAATAATGGAGCACTGGATCTGGGGCCAGCCTGCACCAGGCGCCTGGGCCCTCCGTGCCTCGACAGAGGTTAAGCTGTTTGGGGTTTCTTTGTGTATTGAAGGATCATCTGGTTAACCCCAAGGCCCAGGGCCACCAGGACTGTTCAGACCCTGACCCTGCAGAGGAAGGGTCAGCCCCTGGAGGACAGGGAACTCGCTGCCTGGATGATAATGCCACCACCATCCTCAGAACCGCTGTGTGGTGCCAGGTGTTTACTGGACACATCTGTAAGCTTCATTGTCTGAAGCCCTCTCTTCTCTGTCTTATAAAAAAAGGAAAGGAGACTCAGAGAGGTTAAGTGGGTGGCACAAGGTCACCTGGCTACCTAGTGGCAAGGGCAAGACTTGACCCAGGTAACCTATGGTCTGGTACCACTCTGCCTTCACCCTGTCTTTACCCCTCCCTCCTCCTCCCCTCCTTCTTCTGCTTTATTTATTTGTTTCTTTTTCTTTTTTATGATCCTGTGGAAGAAACCCAGGGCCTCGAGCAAGCTAGGCAAGTGCTCTCCGGCTGAGCTGCAGCCCCAGCCCCTGTCCCTTCTTTTGAAGGCTGGTTGTAAATATCTCTCCCCAAGTACCCTTGGGCTTCCAGGGCATGGGGTCTCTTTTCTGTCTCATCTTTGCTTCTTCAGCCCCTGAACACCACCCATGAGAGCTTCGTTGAGCTGCACTGAACTTGGCCTGGCACCCAGGATCTACAATGGGATGAGAAGGTGGGCTGGTGCTGCCCATAGGCACCTCCGGGTCAGAAGAAATGAACCTCATTTGAGCCCACAGGGAGTGTGGGAGGGAGAGTGTCCCCAGCACTATTGTGTATCAGTAGGTACTTCCCAAGTATAGTTTCTGTTCCTCCTAACCATGACCCCAAGAGATAGGTGGCATTGCCCCATCTGAGAGATGTAGGAACAAGGATCAGAGAGGTAAGTAGACTTATCAAGGTTGAAAAGCTGATAAAGGCAGCCTTATCTGCCAAGTTCAGAGCCCTGGGACTTTGGGTTGCCGTAGTTAGAGCTGGGTAGGCCTGGGCTGTGGGCTTCCTGAGGTGTGGGTGTCTGGATCCAGGGGGGGTCTATACCTTTGAAAACTGCAGCACCTGCAGCTTAAATTTATCTCCTTAATTTTATTTAAAATTAAATAAAATTTAATTTAACATTAAATAAATTTAATTTTAATTAAATGCAATTTCACCCGAAAATTTAATGTGTCAAGCTGGTATAAGTGGATATGCTCTTGTGATAGAGGGGATATTAGGACCGTTTCTTGGCTCTCTCCTAAACCCCCTTCATGGCTCTTGAAGAAGCTCGCAGAAACCTCTGGCTCTATGGAGCAGGATCTGAAAGCCACTGATGCAGCCCCTTCCACCCCTTCTCCCAGAAGGAGATCCAGGCCCAGAGAAGGACAGTGGTTTTTCCTAAGTCACAGCACATGAGTTGTGAATCTCAGTTGTGTGAGTTCTAGGAGTGTGTCATGGAGCCTCGTCCCTGAGCTATGGCCTAATGTACATTCCCAAGGAGCTGAAACCCAGATTGCCTCATTTTCTTTTGCCTGAAACTGAAGTCTAAAGCAGGGGCTGGAGACTCCTGGGGAGAGGCCCTGTGGCTATGGGGTTGAAATGGAAGATGGTGAGGCCAGCTGGGAGCCCCGAGCTCTCTCCACTGTCTCTGTTCCTTCTTCCTTAACTCTCCATCTCAGTTCCTTCTCTTCATACCCCTAGTGTCTGTAGAGAGACTGAGATGATCTTGGCCTCTCCTGGTTTCCAACCCTTGTTCATAATCATGAATAGAAGAATTCTTCTTCTTCTTCTTCTTCTTCTTCTTCTTCTTCTTCTTCTTCTTCTTCTGTACTGGGGATTAAACTGAGGAGCACTCAACCACTGAGCCACATCCCCAGCCCTTTTTCTTTTTGTATTTTATTTAGAGACAGGGTCTCTCTGAGTTGCTTAGGGCCTTGCTAAGTTGCTGAGGTTGGCTTTGAACTTGTGATCCTCTGCCTCAGCCTCCTGAGCCGCTGGGATTACAAGCATGTGCCACTGCACTGGGCTAAATAGAAGGATTAAAACAGACAACAAAGCCCAAGATATCTATTTTTTTTAAAAATCAGGTTATGACAGCTTCTGCAACTAAATGCAAAGCTAATCTCTGGGCTTCCTAGCAACCTAGGCAAAAAGGAAAACGTAGTTTCATAGCTCATGTTGTTTAACAAGATGATGACTCTTTTCCTTTCTGGTCTTATACTCTGAATGTTTATTTCTGGTGACTCTTTAACTGAGAGGCTCTGGAGTGACATACTGGATAGGCTCTCAGGTTGGCAAAACAGCTCACACAGGCACATCTATGTTCTCATTCTAGTTATTTGGAAATGTGTGTCTATGAAGGGAGGGAGGTCTCTCCTACTGTCAAAGGTGAGAGGTAACTGGTGGCTTACTGGGCAGGTGGGGGGCTTTGATCTCTGTGTGGCCAGCTCTGGAGGATTTGGGGTTACTATAAAAATGCACTGAAAAAAATTCCATAAAATTTGCCCAGCTGAGAGAGGCTGGCCAGGAGACAATAACCACGAAATATGAGGCCCTCTGCATTGGGGGCTGGGTGTGCAGGGGGAAAAGTTAGTCTACTAGGGAGGCTTCTGGGAAGAAAGGTTGCATTTGCATTCTGGCCTCACTTCAACATGAGGAGGAAAATTCCACTGAGGAATTCTTTGGGGATAATTATAGTGTCACCCCTCCTGGCCCCAATATTGCCTAATGTTATTAGTAGACCTGGCTTCAGGTTTGGCACGGAGGCCTAGGATGTCTGCAGAGGAGTCTGGGGGATGGGGGATTGAGCCAGCAAGAGAGTGACTGACTGGGAGAAGGGGACAGTAGTAAGGAGCTTGGGGATGTTCACAAACCTCAGCCCCGGGTGGGACCAACATAGGAAAAGAAAAGCGGACTTTTGTGGTAGGGGGCCAAAGAGGACCCTGGCGATGACAAGGGTGGTGGAGGAATAAGGGTGAAGCCTGTGGTGATCGTCATCAGCTGTCCAATTCCTACCCAGCCCTTTGCGCTAAAGGAGAATTAATAATGTCCAGGGGCTGCCCCCTTAATGGCCATCATTTAGTTTAATTTAAGAAACAGGCCCCTCGCACACCCCTCTCGGACAGAAGCACCACCATTGGCAGCTGCAGTGATTAATGGCCTCCTCCTGTATACAGGAGAGCAGTGGTTCTCCTCTTGGGGCCTGTTCAGAATCATCTGGAAGGCTCCTTTCAACTGAGCTGGCAAGGCCCCACCCCTGGGTGGAGCCCAGTCATTTGCATTTCTTACAAGTTCCCAGGTGATGGGGACACTATAGGCCTGGGAAGCCACGTTGGGTTTCATTCCTCCATCCCTCACCCGCCCAAGGGCCCTCTAGGTTAGTGGAGGACGGGCACAGCCATCTCTGGCACTTTAATGTGACCCATCCCTCCAATCATGGGAGAGTCCACATTCTCAGCATCCATTAGTAGTGGTCCCTGCCCCTGGCAGGGCAGGCTGGAGGCATGCCAAAAGCCCATTCCGCTACCACTCAGCGACACGTGGCCCCTCCTGAGCTGGATTCGGGAGGCACCCACCGGTGCTCTCAACCCAGAGCCCATTGGGGCCCAAGGGAAACTGACCCCCTATTCTGCAGGCTCCCTGCTCCCACCCTCCCTGTAAGACAGGTCACAGTGACTCCGGCAGCAGCAGTGGCAGGAGGGGGCCTACAATTATAGGCCTAATTGTGTGACCACAGGCAGGTCCTGCCCCCCATTGATTTGGAGCTGGCTCTGCAGACTTTGCCAGGGCCTCCATCCAGAGAGCCTGTTTGCACCTGTGTCAAGGAGAGCTCAGGAAACCTAATTAGCTAGTTTGGTGTTTTATAATTAGGTCCTTTAAAAGAATTCATAGGTGGTGATAATAAACCCATTTAGAAATCTATTAAGCTTTGGGGGAAGTTGAGCAGAAACCTTGTAGCTCTGTGCACACGAGCTTCCTCTTCCTCTGCTCTTCTCTCTTCTCCCTGCCGCCTCCTTTCCTCGTCTGCATCCTCAGAATATCTCCAGCTCCTTTATCCATGCAACATGCCCATGCCTTTTCGCTGCTTCCTGCCCGTCAGGAAGCCTTGCATAGGTAGTATCTCATTTAATCCTCCTCCCAGCCCTCAGAGGTGGGTACTATCATGACACCCATTTTGCAGATGAGGAAACTGGCATACAAAGCGCTTGAACAACCCATCTGAAGCTACTTGCCCTGAGGTAGCCGAGCCGGGAATTGAACCTGCACAATCTGGCTCTTGGCCCACACAGAGCCTCCTCACCTTGCTAAGCCTACATCACCCAGCCTGCTCCAGTAAACCCACCAGGTTTACTAGGTCAAAGTTTTGCAAGTCAAACTCTTGTTTTCCCAGAGTATTAGGGTCCGGGTTTCAGAGCTGACCTAGCTGGGTCTCTGGTGAGCAATGGCTTCTAATTCATTTTGCATCTCCAGCTACTCTTCCCGTTGGGATTTGTGTCAAGGTAGGGTGGCAGGAATGGGTGAATGCCTCCCTCCCTCCCTTCTTTCCTTTTTTCTTCCTTCGTTCTGGGGCTGGGGAATCAGATAGGAAGTCTGTCAGTTTTTAGCTGAAGGATTAAGGGGATTCTTCTCCATTTCTGCTTAGTCACCCTAGCCTGTCACCCTATTATTTCCTTCACAGCACTTGGTATAACCTTCTTGAAAAAAATTTTCACTTATTTACTCACTTGTTTATGATCTAGCTCTCTCCATTCAAATGCAAGCCCTGCAAACATGGGTGAGAACTTTGCAGGTATCTGATTCCCTGGGACCTGCCCTGGTTCCCAGCACAGAGCAGGATTTAATAAATAGTGTTGAGTAAGATCAAACACCAGACCCAATCCTCAGTTTTCTCATCTTTAAAATGGGCATAACACCTCCTCTAGAGGGTGGTGATGCCCTGGCACACAGCAGGCATCCCACACACTCCCCCCTTCCCATCTTCCTGAGTTAAGCAGGAAGTGGCTAGTATTCTGTTACTTTGAAGACCCCTGGATGAATCCTTTACATTTTATTTTTTTTTAGTACAAGTATTTTTTTTTTCTGTAAAGCAGAATAACCCGCCTAGATTTATTTACTTTAGAAATTGGGTGTTTCTGTTTGCATTGGGTTTTCTTAAAGTGTGTATAACCATAGGAATGTATAGATTAGTGCCTTGTTGCCGTAGCTCATGATGATGTACATTTTGAGAGAAGAAGTTCATATTATACCTCCTCGAAGCATAGCAATGACTGTAGAGATATGAAAGTCAGAGGTGGGGTTGCTGTTCCTTCACTGTGCATGGTAGTGACAGAGCTGGGCTTGATGATCTAGGACCCTCCACTTACTAGTTGCATGACCAGCGGGCACATTACCGAATCTCCTAGGCTGTTTCCACTTCTGTTAAATGGATGGTGGTGATCGTAAATACTTACACCTATGTTATAGCAAAACAGGCCTCTTCAATGAGACCACGAGAGCCACCATTCATTCAATAAAAAACCTATCAAACAAACACCTACTATGCACAAAGCACGCTTCTAAGCTCTGGTGATTCCCAGCTGTGCATCATTTGATGCCTCCTGGGGCTTAGGGTCTAGTGGAAGACACTGAGTGCCAATTTCTCAATATAGTGCTCAATGAATGCTGACCAGGAAGGTGACTGTGTGTGCACAGAGTGGCTACGCAGTGACGTGGCTTATGGATTTAGGTCCCTGCCTCCATAGCCTGGGCGGTGGGAGAAGACGTACGCGTGGCTGCACAGACTCCTTGAATCGATCTGCAGTGGGGACTGAGGCTGCTCCCTCTTCGGGAGCTGGATTTTGTGTGTGTGTGTGTGTGTGTGTGTCTTTTGGGAACGGGTGGGTGTGGGGAGCCCTGGCACTTTAAACCTGGTGCTTAACAGATAGGTCTCAGCCTCCCCTTTCTTTGTGCAAGTCCTTGCCCTCTCTCCCATGCAGGCTTCGCCTTCCACAGTCTGCCCTAGCTCACCATGAACCCTTCTCCCCAGCTGCTTTCTTCCTGTCTCTTGTGGCCTCTGACCCTCCTTCACGATCCTCCTCATGAAGCTGTCCTGGGAGGAATCCCTCTGTGTCGCTCCATCTCCCTCCTCTCTCAAGGCTTGTGTCCCTTCCTCCACGCGTCCCTTGGTCTGTTTCTTTTTCTTTTTAATATTTAATTTTTAGACATAGTTGGGCTCAATATCTTTATTTTGTTTATTTATTCTCATGTGGTGCTGGGGATACGAACCCAGGGCCTCGAACGTGCTAGGTGAGCGCTCTACCGCTAAGCCACAGCCCCAGCCCTGTTTCTGTTGCTCACAGACTCTGTTTGGATGCCATCCTGTTCTTTGGTCTCTGTTCTTTGCATCGCATGGCTATACTTGAAATAGATTCTCAACAAATATTTCTAAGGCAATTAAACAAAACTGTGGCTCAGAGGATTTATCTGAATGGTCAGATTTGACTTTTTCCAGGGTGGGAGGGCCTCGGCAGGGGCCTCGACTGGAGCACTAATGGCCTTTTGTGTGCAGGTCGCCTGGCCTGAGTACAGCTCTCGCACGTCTGCTGAAACGGCTTCTGTGTGTCTTGTGCGCATCCATAGGGCCCAGTGGTTATCTTGGGTATGTGTTGGGGGGGTATGGTGGCAGCCTAGTGCCCAGTGATGGATGAGGGGGGTGGAGGTGACTTTCCCAGGGGAAGATTAGCGCCTGGCAGCTATGATTTGTCTCGTGCCCTCCTGTCCTCTTGCTGGGCCCCACTGCAGAGTCATTCATTACAAAGGCTGCTGTCACAGGCTGGGGGCAGGGGCTGAGCATTGTGGATGTGTGTGTGGAGGGGTGGCAGGCAGGACCCCCTCTTCTAGGAGAGAATCTCATGCCAGAGCCCAGAGCCCACTCTGTGGCCATGCAGCAGCCTTCTGGAGTTCTTAGAGAAGAGGACCAAGTTGTCACCCTTTATGACATCCAGACCCTTGCCCCAGGGACAATATTGCAATCAGGTGGGGAAGTGCATTCGTTCATCCACTTGGCAAACAATATTACTGAGTGCCCACTAGACCTCCTTCCAAGGAGTTGGCAACAGATGGGCATGTTAAGTGTATAAGTAGGGGACAGGGCTGTTGAGGCTCTTAGGGGCAACTGAGCAGCCCCAGGGGATGGTGGGAAGAGCACTGGGCTTGTAGACTGAAAATTTAGGCTTGAGTCCTGGCTGTATTACTTCCTAGCATATAGCCCTGGGCCAGTCACTTAGCCTCAGTGGCTATGTTAATTGGAATGGCACTGATGATATGTCCTCTATCTGTAGGGCTGTGTTAACAGTGGAAAGACTATCAATGTGCTTTCTACCCTGGAAGGTACTGTACAGGTCTGTGGGATCACTACTTCCTCCATCCTGCTGCAGGGGTGGATGTGGCAGGAACAGGGGCAGGACAGCCAAATGAGACTCCAGAAGAAATGGCACATCCCTCCCTCGTGTTTGGACAGGGCTCTGCAGTTTACAATGCACTTTCACACTCTGTATTTCTTGATTCTTAGCAACAACTCTGCAAGCCAGGTCAAGGCAGGCATGATCCAATCCCACATTGTAGGACAAGAAGAGGTTCCAAGAGGATAAATGTCTTGCTCAAGGTCACTTATTTAGTGGGCGAGGAGAACTGGATTCTGGATTATTCTGATGCTGGGATACATGCTCTTTTCCTATTTCCACATACCAGAGCTGCTCTTCCTTGATGAATCCCCCCCCCATCTTTTGTTCCTGCTCAGAGTCTGTGTGACATTATCCTCACTGCCTAGGCCTCCCATCCCATGAAGAGTCACAATACCTCCCCTATTTCCCATGTCTTCATTATGCCAACTCATGACCACTTTTGGACACAGTGGTGTCAGGGAACGAGAGAGAGAGAGAGAGAGAGAGAGAGAGAGAGAGAGAGAGAGAGAGAGAGAGAAGAGGCGGGTGGGAAGAGACCTGAGAGCATTGGAGGGAACGAGGAGAGCAAGCTGAGATTTCCCAAGAGTTCTCAACCTAACTCTGGCAAGCCAGTGGCTAAATTAGTATGGTAAGAAGAGCAGAAGAAAACTGAGAAGGAAAGGAGGAGGAGAAGAAGAAGGTTGGGGGAGAGGAAGAAAAGAGAAATGAAATTTGGGGTGGAGAACATGAAGAGGGAGAGAGGGAAGGGAAAGAGCATGAGAAAGGAGACAGGAAGGAGCGGGGAGGAAGGAGGGAGGCCAGAGAGGCTGTGGAGGGTGCAGGGGGAGGGCCAGCTCTGCTCGGGCACGGGGTGGGAGATTGAAGGCTGAATCGCAGCAGGCAGTGGAGGAGAGGAATAAGTCATAAACGCTCTGGGGGCAAAGGTCAAATATAGACTGATGGCTCCATTGTTTCCCAGCCTGTGAGGAGGACCCTGTTGGGAGTTGCTGAGATGTTTAACCCTTCCCTGCCCAGCCTTTTGATGGTTGAGCCAAGTGTGGGGATGCAGAGTGAGAGAAGTCCCTGGGTGTGTTTGGGAGGGGGTATTGGGGGGTTGGAGTTGGGATCAGACAGGAGACCCATAGTTTGGGGGCTGTGTCTTGGGAGAAGGGACTTAAGGGTCCTCTTCACTTCAGTGTATAGAAGTCAGATAAGAATAAGACAAAAACATGACACCTCTCTTTTAAATCTGATGGTAGTCCCTTTTTTTGGTATCTCTGTGTAGAGAGATTTCCTAGAGAAGAAAGGTGCTCTAGGGAAATGGTTCTTGAGTAACACAGATCAACAACAATAATAAATAGCAATAGCAATGTAAACAAGCATTTACTAAATATTAAAATAAAATCAATACCATTAATGTTTATTACCAATTTATTAATACATATTACCCTAGTGCTGTGTCTGTGCTTTGAAACTAACATAATATCCTGGAAACTTAACAGCCCTGTGTTATTTGTACTATCAGTACTGTTTTAATAATGAATTAGTAGATGCTCAGACTTGCCCAAATTGTGCCAATTAGCAGTTTTCTGAATCCTGATCCACAGATCTTTAGGCTGTCACACAACATTCTTCTTCTTTTTTAATACAACTTCCTTTGGGCACTATCATACCCAGTTTAGAAGAAATAAAATAAGGAATTTCAGGAAGTATTTGGTTGTGAAATGATTCTTGCTAGTTGGAAAGGTCAAATGAAGTCGGAGAGGGGAAAAGAGCATGATGTCTTTCTGCGGGACAGATCTCCAGCACCGCGGACAGTCCCCAGACTTGGCTCCCCAGCCCTTGGCACCTGTCAGCTCCAGCCAGCTCCTATCACTGGTCTGCTCCCCAGGGGGCCCATCCGTAGACTTCTTGAGCCCTCCCCAGGGAGACTGGGGGGCTGGGTGCCCGCTCCTCACGGGCTGTAACTCCACCCCCCCATGATGTATAGACTGACAAAGGACTTAATGCTGTGAATACATAAAGCATTGGAGGCCTGGGCGGTGGAGGGTGACAGCCGTCCTTTACTGCTTGGCTTTTTAAAGATCATGGTAGAGTTCAGAAAGTATAGTCATGAGGTTTAATGATTTAATGGGGACGACTGGGGAGCAAAAATAGTTACTGCGCCCTGGGGAAAAGTGACTCCTCATACATATTACTTTAGCCTAATGGCCTATAACGCCCTCCCCCCTGTGCCCGCGGGGGGAGTCACGCTACACAGCCGCTGTACTACCGAATGGCCTGATTAAATGCATATTAAACAATACTAAATTGGGTGAAAAAAGGCGGAGGCAGTGCTAAATGTATTTATTCAGTTCTGTGGGGGGAAGATATGGCTCCTCCTCTGGCATGGGATGGAAGAAGCCCCCCTCCCCAGCCTGCTTCCCAGTGCCATATGGAGGTGGGAAGATAGAGAAATGGAAGGTGGGAAACCCAGTTCTTTGGGAGGAACTCATGGGTTGAAAGGGTCTGGAATGCTAGAAGTAAGCAGTGTCAGCCATACCCATGGTCCCAAGAGATCTCGGGTGGTTCCCAGCTTGGAGACTTGCTGACATATATGTGGTTTGATTCTCATCAGTTGTTCTTGAGAGAATGCTTTTCTGTAACACCTGGGGCTACTCTAGGACTCTTGATCTCCTTCCACCTCCAACCTGGCCCTGGTCACCAGTTTCTAAGATCTCTGGTTAAGGTATCATAAGAGTGCATCTTTAGCTCTCCCATATGCCTGGGATGAATAGACCATGAGTTTTTAAAATGCTAGTTTCTGGATTATATCCCCAGGAGATTCTGATCCAATTGGCTTAGGCTGTGACCCAGGTGTTGAGATTAAAAAAAAAAAAAAGAAAAAGAAAAAAAAGGAGAGAGAGAGAGAGAGAGAGAGAGAGAGAGAGAGAGAGAGAGAGAGAGAGAGAGAGAGAGGTTGTGAAGTACATTAGAAAGCCTCTGGATTAAGTCCTTTTATTTCTGAGTTGAGACTAAGAAAGACCATGACTTCTCCAAGATCCATAGGGATCGATCAAGCTCCAACTCAGTGCTCTTCCCATCATACCCTTTCCTTTTTTATGGCAGCATGAATATAGCCAGTTAGAACCTGCAACCGTGAGGGTCAGCACGCTGGCTCCACAGCTCTCTGTGTTAGACAGGCCAAGGCCAAAATTAGACCAAGAAGACCCAAGGCAGCAGTTCCTGTCTTAAGCTCGGGGAAAAGAGATTCTTATTTGACTATTCAGCCCTGTTGACCTGTGGTTTCCTGATACCAAGAATCTTCCAGACCATCTCTCTCACCCTGGCTCCCCGAGGCTGTGGCTGACCTATGGCCTGGTAAAGCATTGAAGAGCCTGGGCCTTGGAGTCACGATGCTTGGATTTAAATTCTGGACCTACCACTTATTACCAGTGTTATCTTCAGGCAAGTTAATTAACCCATATGGGCCTCAGTTTTCTCATTTCTAAAAGGGGGATAATAAATGCACTCACCTAAGGTTGATGGAAAGATTAAATGAATGAATATACGTAAGAGTACATAGAACAGTGTGTGCCTAGAGTCACTGCCATGTAAGTGAAAGCTGTAATTGATTTAACATTTTAAATATGCCTCCCTATCATAGACTGGAGGGCCATTGGGTGCTTGTGTAATTGTATCTGCTATTCAACTCCAACTTTCCATAAGGATGGACTTTTAGGGTCTGAGATTTGGTTCCCTCAGGTCCTGAATATTTTCAGGTCAGAGATGGTTCCCAGTAAGTTCAGGCACTGCCTTTCCCAAAGTGGAGGATGTGGACAGAATAAGGTGGATAGTAACTGTAAATCATGTAGAAACTCAGTTCCAGGCAAGGTGCCAAGATGAAGGTCTACCTCTGCTCTTGGGATATTTGGAACACTTGAGGGCACCTAATTCAGTAGTGATGGGTGCCAGGCTCTCCCCCAAAGCCCACTGGCAAGTGAGCATGAGATGGAAAGGAATCCTACTCCTGATTTCCTTTGGGAACAGTGGGCAGGTGAGTGGACATTCACCTTTTTACACACTCACAGTCATAATGTGGTTTCCAAGGAGGCTTCTGGTTTGCTTAGCCACTAACTGGGAGGCAGTGGTACAGGACCAGAAACCCTCCAGGCACAGGCTGTAGTCCACGGTGCTCTTCCCTGCTCCTGAAAAACACCTGTCCATGGGTCTTGGGGAGATTGAGGCTGGTGGATGCACACCAGGGAAGTAACCAGAAGACTATCTTATGACATACATACTGTGATTGGCCTTCTCAACCTCATTTCCAGGGACTACCCTCAAGCTTTCTGTCCTGGAGAATAGCCCTCCTGTCTCCCATTCATGGTGCTGCCTTAGACACTCTAGTCTTGGGTCCCCTGGTCTCTCTCTGACTTGAACATTCCACAGCCTTTTATATTTTCCTCTCTCATTGTGCTGATCACAAATTGCCTTATATCGCTGCCACCTGGTGTCCTTGTGGCTCAACCAATGGACTCTAAGCTTCTGGCAGATGTGGGCCCTTGCTTCACCCGTCTGTGTGTTCTCCACACTCTAAACTCTAACATCAGATTTGTCCCAGAATTGGCATGTTGTGTTGAACAGATGGATAAGGGAGGAGTGAGGGAGTGTTCTCACCTACCCTAAAGATCAGAGCTCACATGAATGAAGTAAGGAGGTGAGAGTTAGTCTTTCCTAGACCTGACCAGAATGATTCCAAAGGGAAGCCATGCAAGTGGTGCACATCTGTAAAATCCCAGCTACTTGGGAGGCTGAGGCAGGAGGATGGCAAATTCGAGGCTAGCCTCAGCAACTTGTCTCAAAAATCAGGTTGGGGGTCTGGGGATGTAGCTCAGAGGTAGAACACTACTGGGTCTAATCCTGAAAAAACAAATACAAACAAAAGACTTCAAAGGAGAATATCCCACTGGGTGAGTCTGCAGCAGAAAGCCCTCAGCTCTAACCCCTGGAGACCATCACTTGGGGGAGTAGGAGTAGAGGGAGAAGGAGAACTGTGATTGATTTCTCCTTTCTGTTCCACCAGACACCCCTCCACACACACAGTGTCACACACAGAGCCTCACTGCCCACTCTCCTACTTCCTCCTCCCTCAACTGCATTTAAAATAAATGCCTATTAAAAAAAATCCTCCTCTCTCTGTCACTACATGGGCCAGACCCTCCCACCCCCAGGTCCCTGACGCTCTTAGATTTTCCTGCTGCCACGTTCCACCCTGAGCCATGTCTTCTAGTATTTTGCTTTCAAATTGTGTCTCCTGCCATTTGTGCCACATTTAAAATGCTAACAGTACAGAATGTCATTTACAGAACCGGGGCGTTTGCTCCGGAAAATTAATTTGACTTATTCCTTCTGCCTGTTCCTATCTCCAGGCCAATATTATGCTACTCATTCTACAAGAGTAATACTTAATGAATAGGACTATTAATAATGTCAAGGTCCGCGGGGGCCTGGCGGCTAACGGATAGGCGTAGACGGAAGGAACCCATCACCTGACTCCTGGTTTAATGTCCCATGAAAATATCAGGCACTGCAGTGTAATTATGGAGCAGGGAGAGGCGAGTGGATGACGACCCAGAGTTTCTTAAATATTTTTCAAATTAGTTGATGCTTTTCCTTTTGGGGGAGGAGGATGTATACACCCCCCCTTCCAGTTTTTGATCTGGCCTGCAAGAGAAGGTGGATCTATTTTATTACACACACACACAGAGAGAGAGAGAGAGAGAGAGAGAGAGAGAGAGAGAGAGAGAGAGGAAAACAATGCATAATGTAGATATATTAATAACAGCTCTCAACCCCAGCATGTTGAGATATTGTGTTGGGAATGGGGAGGGTCGAAAGAGGAGGGCTTAGGTTTTCATTTAGCAAAAACAAAAAGTGAAATAAACAAATCTGACTTTCCCAGTGACCCTCCTTTCCTCCAGTCACCTCCCCTTTCCCAGTGCATGCAGAGTCACAGAGCTAACTGGGTTTCTGGAAAGGATGCAAGCACCCTGGCTACCTGCCGGCCCACTCCATCCCCTCCTGTCCATGGTGCTGACACCCAAGGGAACAGAGAGCAGCCCTTCATCTACAGCTTCTGCTTGAAGCCTGGTTTCTTTCAAGTCTTGAGATTGTGACCCTGGGCTGGCCCACTTGGCTGCTTTTCTGGGAATGAATCAGCAGGGTTGGGCAGGAGAAGAGGAAGGGGAGGCACAGGGAAGGTGAGGACTGTGGGTGAAGGAGTTGGAGCTGGAGACCTGCCTGTCAGTCTCATCTCATGTGTGGAAAGGGGATAAGGATATCTGCCTTGCAGGGTGCTGGTGAGGCCATGAGATAATGGGTGTGAATAGCTTGGGGCCATGGCTGGCACTTGGAGGGGGCTGATAATGTTAGTCCCTTTTGTCCAGTTCACAGATGGTGGTCACACTCAACCCAGTAGGAACTGAGCACCTCTCCCTGCTGCAGGGTTGAACAAAGGATGCACACTTCTTGTTCTAGGAAAGCCTAATATTTGGAAGCTTCCAGTCTTGAGGGGCATCCAGAATCCTATGTAAGAGTCACATTCCTACCTGGAAATCTCCCAGTCTAATGTAGGAACCATAATGCCTTCCATGGGGTGGGGACATTCACTTTTATGAGAGACTCCCAGCTCCTGGGCCCTGAAGCATTCTAGTCTGTTGGAAAGAACCTATTTTCTGTTCTGGCTGAGGGTCTTCTAATCTGATTTGGGAAACTGAGGTCCTACCCTGGAGGAAACCCAGTTTTGCCGCAGTGTGATAGAGGAGACACAGTCTCTGTCCTTTGGTGGGGGGACTTCAAGTTTGATGGTAGTGGCAGATTCTTGTCCCAGGAGAGGTCTAAATATGGTGAAGATGTAAAATTTTGGCATAGTAAAATTCCACTGTAATAAGGGTGGCAGTTTTCTTTGGAGAGATTTCAGTCAGGTGAGAATAACAGGGTGGCCTAAAAAATACTCATCTGATGGGAGAGATCAGAGCCTCAGGGAGCCCCTCAGAGCACTGGAGGGGACAGCCCCCTTGCCATCAGGGAGTGCCAGTATGATCAGAGGAGACATTTTCTGCAGTGGCAGATTCCCTGGTCTTAGGGTCTTACTGAAGAGACATGGTGCAGCTTCCAGCTTGACCGGAACGGCAGGGTAAGCAAAGGTAGGCAAACCGGTCGAAACCCCAAAGTAAGGAAGGTAAAACCATTCCGTTTAACTAGGAAGAAATCAACCCAAGCCCATCAAAATGGCAGATATTCAGGGAGACGTCACCTCCTTCCCCACCTCCATGCCAAGCTGGGCCGATCAGGACAATCTGGAAGCCCCTTTCCCCCAGGGCCTGGAGAGCCCGCTTCAGCACCATGGCCAGCGGCAGCACTGCGTGGGGGGGGCCCGCGGGGCGGGGGGGGGGGGGGGCTGGCGAGCCTCCACATCTTGCCCCAGGGCTGGGCTGGCTTCAGACCGCTGTGCTCTTTATGTGTCCCTCGGTCCACAGAGACCCCGGGTTTGAGGGGCGGGCAGGGCAGGCGGTCGGGGGTTTATGAGAGGCCGTGGGACACCTCCCTGGCGCATCTCTCCGCGAGTGTCTGTCTCCCCCGTGCGTCCTTACAGGAGGCGGCGAGTGTGCGCGGTCGGTCTTCCTCTCCCTTAACCGCCGCAGCAACCGCGCCAGCGCCGGCGCGAAGACTGGGGTCCTTTCCCGTGGGCCCTTCCCCCACCTCTTCCCCCACTACAGGGTTAGGAAGGGGGCCACGCCTCCTCTTAGGGTGAGGTCAGCGGGAGCAGGACAGGTCTCTCTGAAGGGGTGTGTGTGTGTGTGTGTGTGTGTGTGTGTGTGTGTGTGTTTGGGGATGTTGTAGGGAAGGGGTCATCTTATGTCTTCTTGGGGACACTGTAGAGCTGACCAGGAAAGGAACTTCCTCCTTCTCACCTCCTGGACTGGTCAGTCCTGGGTGGCCATCTGATCTCAAATGTCCCTTCCCCAATTCTGAACTGTGTGTCTGCCTGCAGGGACACCTGACTTCTTTGAGAACCTGGAGAGAATCCTCTCAGGCCAGCGTAGGGTCAGAATATCAGAAGCCCAGCAGACACTCTGGGCCCAGCCCTTCTTCCTTCCTCTCTCTCCTCCACTTGGTTTGGAACCCTTAACATTTCCCACAAGAGACATGTCCACAGCCCCTGCTTCTTTCTGCAAGGGAACCCTGACAGATCCAGGTGATCCAATCAGGTTCCCATCACCCCACTTCTCACAGCCCAGTCTCTAATAAAGAAAGAGTGAAGGGCCTGGACAGAGAGAGAAGCCATCTCCTTCCCCACCTCCATCCTCATAAAAGGCAAATATGGAATCAGCAAAAAAGAAAAAAAAGGGCAAATAAAAAGTATAAAGTCATCCAATTAATAATTATTCTGATGGACTCATCAGAATTTACAGCGAGGCCAAGAAAAGGGGTGGAGGATGGGGCCACATAGGACAGACGTGGGGGGCCTTCTTGTCCCTCACCCTCAGGTGAGAGCAACGGCGCCTCCTGCCAAGTTCTCGTTTTCTTGCTCTCTCCTTTTTTTTTTTTTTATGGGGCATCCTGAGTGTAAAAAATATGACTTGCCTTTATGGTGCTCCAACAGGAATGAAGCTATAAAATTATGAACAGTTTTTATGACGGCTATTCGGGGGATGCTTTTATATTGATGGTATACAGCCTGAATCTGTCTTTTTTGCATCCCACCCCCCTTCCCTGGGCGGGGAGGGGAAGTCTGTGTAACTATTTTTCATGCATTTAATATATTAATTATCCAGTAAATGCTCCCCAGGCTGTGCTCGGGACATTGGAGAGTGACAGGTTCTCAGAGAGCCTCCAAAGGCAGCGCATCAGCCTGCAGTGTATTATGTCGGTGAGGTCAGGGTGGGGTTAATGTAACTTTTTATTTGCTGATTTTTCATAGGCGGGAGCAAAGCTGGGATGGAGAGAGGGAGGGGGAGGGAGGGAGAGAGGGGGGAGGGGGGAGGAGAAGGTGCCATGAGAGCAGAGATAATAGTGAGGCAGAGCTCTCCACCCCTAGTTCACCTCCGTCAATGCCAGGAGGCTCTATTAGGTAGGGAAAGAGCAGTGGCCTTTCACTCTGGCCTCAACACCCAATGCCATACACCCCTGGTGACACTCCTGGGCATGGGGCTCTCCCTGGTGCATCTCGTACCATTGAATGTGTGCCTGGTTTAACTCTCTGACTCCATCCCACTCTCTGAAACTGAAACCCAGGGTCTTAGGCCTGTGGAAAAACCCTACAAGCTTACCAGGGAGGAGTATCTGATCACCTTCCCTTTGTATATTTCCGGGCCTGGGCTTGCACTCAGCTATGTGGTCATGCACATATGTGGGCTTGCCTTGTCCCCTGATCCTGCCTTATTCTTCGGGCTCTCACACATCAGATTCTCATGTAGACTCCTCACCCATTCACAAAACATCCCCAATAAATAAGGGGAGCAAACAATAGGTCACATTGGTTCTGGAATCTCTTTGTCAATGGTGCTAATTGCCCCTATGCCTAGAGCTGAGACCCTGTTCAAGGAAGAAAGTATGTCAGACAACCCAAGCCTTCCAGAAAGCCCAGGGGCAGGGCCTAGGCTGCCCAAGGCCAAAGTAAGCACTGTGTCTATTTGTGCATCAGGTCTTGAGAAAGTGCAGATTGCTGCTGAAAGCAAACTGGGCCTCTCTGTCCCTGGCCTCCTGCCCCCGCCCTGCCATCTGCTGGCCCCAAGAAGACAGCACAGGTGGATCTTCTCTGCTTTGATTGGTCTGGGATCCTGGAGTCCTACCCTTTGGGGTCTTTATTTTTGTTTTGTATAGTTGTGTGGGTTTAAAAAAAAAAAAAAACAATAAAATGTTCAATCATTCAGAAAAGTAAAGACATCATTATTGATTTATGATTGGTGTAAACACACTTTTTTTGTGTGTGTGTGTGTGGTGCTAGGGATCAAACTCAGACTCATGTGTGCTAAACAAGCACTCCAACAGGGTGGAAGAGACACTTCTGCATGTTGAGGTAGGAAAAGGGCCACTCATGCTAAACCAGGAGTTCAGACGTTAGGGTTCAGGGTCTCAGCTCTGCCTAGAAATTCTATGTGGTATCCCTTTTTCCTTCATTAAAAAAGATCAAGTAGCGAGGTGAATATTCCTGAGGCCTTGCAGATCCAACCACCCTTGCCCACAGGTGGCACTGATGCCTGTGTGTGTGTGTGTGTGTGTGTGTGCACGCGCACGCATACACATGTCTCATCCCCCTTTAAGGAGAGAAATTAAGAGCTCGAATTCTAGAAATAGGCCTGGATTCAGGTCCTTGTTGCTTTGCTACTTCCTGCTCAGTGATGTTGGGAGAGTTTCTTCCCTGCATTCAGAGTCAGCTTCCCCATCTGTAACTTGAAGCTAGTTATATGGTGGGGGCAAAATTAATAATGTAAAGAATAAAGATGTTGGTACAGGTAAGGTGCTTAGGTAAATGTCTAGCACAAACACTATTGCCATTGTTATTGTTATTGATGTCATTACTATTATTATTTAGAGTCTATCCACTCCTACCCACCCTCATTTTATATAACACAACCTCTGTGTAGTTACCACTCCTACAAATTCTAAGTACTGTATTCCAAGAAGCTATTTCCTCTTGGGTATTTAGCTTGAGTTGGGGCACACTGTGAACAAGTGTCTAATTATGGCCCCCAAAGCAAGGTTTAGTAGGCATTTGCCATTGTCTTTCTGTTAAGTCAGCACAGGGAGTCACATTAAGGAGCTGACACTCTTGGGTACCTTTTGAGGACTGGGGGGTGCCACATGCATTATCTCTTTTGTTTTTCTCAATGACCTTATGAGGTTATTAAATAATCCCTCTGGTGAGGATCCTGAGGATCAGGAGGATTTAGTCAGTGACATGGCAACCTGAGGTCACCTGGGTGATAAGAGCCAGGGTTGAGATTCAAGTTCACCCAATGAAGAAGTTCATGTGCTTATCGTTTCTTTAAGCTGCCTTTGTCTCTGTTTTTAAAATGATACATCACACCAAAGCAGTGATATGATAGCAATATAGTAAAACTCTGAGTGCCTACTGTCTCCTAGGGACTGGTGAGGGGCTCATGTGTTCATGAGATGTTGCTGCCCTGGAGGAGTTTAGAGGTCACTTGGGGGAGATCAGACGTTTTGTAATGGGCATGGTCGAGAGGCCACTACTGACAGCAGCATCAGCCCTAGTCATTAAGGCTTGCTCTGTGACAGGCACCCTGCCAAGAATGTTATCCCATAACACTTTCATGTAGATACTACTACTGCCCGGTAGTTCAAAGTCAGGGTGCAGAGGACTTGCACAACTTGCTAGAGGAGTATTCCACCTTGGAACCTAGGCAGACTGACTACAGAGGGGAAGCTTTCAGACTTGTAACGTGCTTTGTGCCAAGCACCTGCCTGTTCCAGTTCCCTCCTATGTTCAGGATTCTCATGCTCATTTAGGTGTATAGAAATGGCCCCTTTAATTTTTTTTTTTTTTTTTTTTGGTACCAGGGATTGAACCCAGGGGCACTTAATCACCAAGCCACATCCCCAGCCCCTTTTATGTGTTTTTGTTTGTTTGTTTGAGACAGGGCCTCACTAAGTTGCTGAGGCTGGCTTTGAACTTGTGATCCTCTTGCCTCAGCCTCCTGAGCTGCTGGAATTACAGGTGTGCACCACTGCACCAGCCCCTTTTTAAATTAAAAAAGTTTTTGCACCAGTATTTAATGGGAGTATTTTAACTGCCATGTTACTGATCATAATGGTAACAACTAACTACTAACTGAAATGGTAATTAACCTTCAAGAGCTTAGTACATGTCGGGTGCTGTGTAAAGTGAGTTACTTACATTTCCCCATCTCTATTTCTCCACAACCTTATGAAGTGGGTACAATTATTGTCATCTCCATTTTACAGATGACAAAACTGAGATTTTGTGAGGGGTTAAGCAACTTGCCCAAAGTCACACAATAAACAGTAGAGCCAGAATTAGAGTCTAGCCAGTCTGACTCCAGAGTTCAAGCTCTTAACTGAAACCTCTTAATAATGGGAGAAAAACTATGGAATCAAAGGGTCAATTCCCCTGTCACCTCCCTCCACCCTCGTCCAGGTAGAATTTTCTCAGAACCTTTATGTGTGTGTGTGTGTGTGTGTGTGTGTGTGTAAATATAGATAGATAAATAGTGAGAGAGGAGTCTTTCCCATGAATATGATCATTCTGTTGTATCATTCTGCATAGTTCTCCCTCCCCCATTTATGTGGGAATATGCAGCTTTATTTCATTCTTTTAATTTCTACCTAGTATTCCTCAGAATGGGTTCACCATAATTTTCTCATTGATGGACAGGTAACCTGATTCCAATTTTTTGATATTGAATGCAATGAGCAATACTTCCTGAGCATTCTAATATAGGCCTCATGTGTGTATGTGCTCAGTACTTAGAATAAGAATTATTGAGGAACAAAATGTGCCTTTAACATTTTGTGTGTGTGTGTGTGTGTGTGTGTGTGTGTGTGTGTGTCATTGAGGACTTGCCGAAGTCTGTCTGGCTGGGCACAATTCAGGAGCCACTTGTCAAAAGAAATGAACTTTATTTTTAGAACCACACAGGCCAAATCACACAGCTCCTCAGGAAAATCCTTCAGAGCCCAACTGCCACCACAGGCCTCCCACAAACCTCTCAACTTCCCCCACTCCTCCTGCTCTTGAGGCTGATTGGCTGGGTCACATGGGCAGAGCCAAAAAAAGTCCCCCAATGAGCAGCTCCCGGGTCTGAAAGGGCGGGGAAACAGCCCAATGAGCATCACCTCAGAGGAGCCAATCAGTTGGCAGCTAGAAGTTTGCTGGGGCGGCTGTGAGCCAATCATCAGCTGGCAGCTGGAAGTTTGCTGGCAGCTGGAAGTTTACTGGGGCCCCTTCAGCTGTGGCTCTCAACAAGGACTGAACCCAGGAGCACTCTACTACTGAGCTACACCCCAGACCTTTTTATCTTTTATTTCGAGACAGGGTCTTGCTAAGTGCCCAGGCCGTCCTTGAACTTGTGATTCTCCTGATTCAGCTTCCCAAGCACTCGGGTTATAGGCATGCACTACTGTATCTGGAGCCTTTGACATTTTTATAGTTGTTGCCAAACTGTCCTCCAGAGAAAACTGTACACTCTCCCAAAAGCATATGAAAGGACCCCCATTTCCTCATATCCTTGCCATAATACACATTTCCCCAGTTTTTGCTAAATGGTGCATCAGGAAAAAAACTTTGTTATTTTAATTTCCTTGATTATTCTGAGACTTTTATATTTATTTGCTATTTTTCCTGCCTTCTTTGCCCTTTTTAAAAAAAATATTTATTTTTTAGTTGTAGCTGGACACAATACCTTTATTTTGTTTATTTATTTTTGTGTGGTGCTGAGGATCGAACCCAGGGTCTAGCTCTTGCTAGGTAACTGCTCTACTGCTGAGTCACAACCCCAGCCCCCTTCTTTGCCCTTTTTATATCTCATTGATACATGTACTTTGCCTGTTTTTTGATTGGTGGAGGGTTTAAGGTTTTTATAATATTAATTTCCTGGGCGCTGTAGTGCACGCCTGTAATCCCAGCAACTCAGGAAGCTGAGGCAGGAGGATGGCAAATTTGAGTCCAGCCTGGGCAACTTAGCAAGACTCTGTCTCAAAATAAAACTAGAAGGAATTAAGGAAGCTCAATGGTAAAGAGTCCCTGGGTTCCATCCTTAATATCCACCCTGCAAAAAATAAAAATAAAAATAAAAAATAACAGAACAAAAATCAGCAAACTTCTGCTCAGCCTCTAGATGTTTTTTGTCAATAAAATTATTGGAGCCTCGCCATACCTGTTTGCTGACTATCATCACTGGCTGCTTTAGTGCCACAGTGGCAGAGATGTGCTGTTGCGACAGAGACCATATGGCACACAAAGCCTAAAATATTTACAGTCTGGTTTTATACAAACGTTCTACAGAAAACATTTGCCAACTCCTGCTCCCCCTATTCTGGAATAGTGCTGATGTATAGTTTTAAATTTCCTAGTAGCCACATTTTAAAAAGCAAAAAGAAAAAGGCGAAATTAGTTTTAGAATGTATTTTATTGAACTCCATATAACCAAGACATCATCATTTAAACATGTCATCAAAATTAAAATGATTCATGGAATATTTTACTATTTTTTTTGGTACTGTCTTTGAAGTCTGTTGTGTATTTTATATTCAGAACATATCTCAATTTGGACCAAATACAAGTGTTCAAAATCCGCATATGGCTAGTGGTTTACCATATGGGACACAATACCTCAAAAGCACCAGTTTTGTCATCTCTGAAATGGGGACAGCGCTAATGCCACTCACTCTACGCGATTGTTTTAAGAATTGAATAGGGTTCTATATGTGTGTGCCATTTGTAAAGGGGGGCACACATGCCCAGGAGTTGGGGGGATGCAGGAAGGACTAGCTGAGGACAGGTAGGAATTTGATAGGTAGAGTGTCGTTGTAACCAAAGATAGTTCCAATTCTTTTTTTCCTGTTTTTTTTTTTTAATACTTTTTAGTTGTAGTTGGACACAATGCCTTTATTTTATTTATTGTTATGTGGTGCTGAGAATCGAACCCAGTGCCTCACATGTGCTAGGCGAATGCTCTAGGATGAGCCACGACCCCAGACCCTCTTTCCTGTTTTTGTTTCTTCTCGTCCCTGGTTCAGTGTCTTCTGGAAGGGACTCAAGCTCTGAGAGAGCATAAGGTGTTCTTCCTTACTCATTCCAGAAGAGACCTACTGCATTTTTGATGTTGAACCTCCCCCAAAGGCCCACGTGTTAAAAGCTTAGTCCCCAGGATGGTACTGTTGGGAGGGGGTGGAACCTTTAGGAGGTGTGGCCTAGTGACAGGTCATTGAAGGTGTGCCTTCGAAAGGTATTCTGGGACCCTCGCTCCTTTCTCTCTCTTTGCTTTCTGGGCATAAGGTAAGTGATTTTGCTCTGCCACACACTCACGCAATAATATGCCACTTTGCCCATAACTGATGGGGCCAACTGATCATGGACTAGAACCTCCAAAACTGTGAGCCAAAATGAACCTTTCAGCTTTATAAGTTCATTATCTCAGGTGTTTGGTTATAGTAATGTGAAGTTGACTAACACAACACTGTTCCAGTAATTCTTTAAGTGCCCCCATAATTTCCTGTGGGCTGAAATTTTAAATTTGGCTTTTTAAATTCATCCATTTGTCAAATATTTATTGAATATCTATTGTTCATCAGCCTCTGAGATGGAAGTTCTTTTCATAAAAGATATTCTCAAAATATGCACTTGCATCAGAGTTATTGAAATTACAATCGAGAGGCAAAGAGAGGGAGTGAAAGGTGTTCAGGGTTAGAGCCAATGGAACATTAAATTAGGCTCTGAGCTTCTTGACAACTAGGGCAAAAAGGGAAACATATTAGGTGGCATAATTTGCACTATCTGGGAGGGAAAAAAATGCTGCTCTTTTTGGAGAGAGATGGATTGTTCTATTGCTACAACCAAACAGGCAGTCCTCACGCCCGGCTTGGGGACTCTGAGCAGCATAATGGACAAGGCCTTCCATTGCCGGTTTACAGCAAGGGCAGCCGTGATCTTCCATGGCTGTGTCTTGTAAAAGCCGAGGGCACAGAGCTAAAGCTCAGACTCAGCAAGGGCAATCCTGCAGCAGGTCTAACCTATGTAGTCCAGGTATGTGGCTTTCTAGGGATTTAGCTTGAAGCAAGGAAAGGATTTAGAACACCATGGGAAGGTTCACCCGGCTGTCTGTCAAATCCAGCCCATCTTTCTCTTCCACAACTCCGAGTCTAGGGTGGGTCCCTGTCATTTCCTGCCTCCTCCCTGGTCTCTCCCCTCACCCCAGTTCCCCTCCACCCAGCCACCTAGTGATTTTTCTAATACACAGGCCTGACCATCACCACTCCCCCAACCCTGCTGCTGACTCACAGCCTTTAAAATCCATCTGTGATCTAAGTGGTGGGACTTGGGTGAATTTGTTTGCTCTCAGCTTGGAATTTTAGATCATTATTTGAATTCTTTATAACCAGTGTGGATCAGGCTTGTGAAACAATAGGGTGATTTTACTTTAGGAAAAAAAAAAATCTGGGTTGAGATGGGCTGATGTGCTAAGAAGTTAACAGTGGCTACCTCTGGTGAGACTGGACGATGTTCCTTTTTCCCCTAGACTTGGGTATATTTTGAAAGTAAAAAAAAAAAAAGAAATAAAAAAATTAATGCGGGGATGTGGCTCAAGCGGTAGCACGCTCGCCTGGCATGCGTGTGGTCCAGGTTCGATCCTCAGCACCACATACCAACAAAGATGTTGTGTCCGCCGAGAACTGGAAAATAAATATTAAGAATTCTCTCTCTCTCTCTCTCTCTCTCTCTCTCTCTCTCTCTCTCTCCTCTCTCACTCTCTCTTTAAAAAAAAATTAATGCTTCCTTATTGCTTTCATCTTCTTCTGAGATTTCCCAACTTCCTTTGCTAGTTTATTGCATTTATTACTTACTGTGCATCTGGCACTGTGCTAGGCACTCTTTAAAAATAAACATTACCAGGTTTAGAACATGTGTCAAGTCCATTCTGTGGTTGAAGGAACTAAAGTTGGAGGGATTATAGAACTTGCCTGAGGTCACAAGGCTGGATCCACAGAGCTATGTGTAGGACCTGGGCAGTTTGAAGCCAGAGTTTTGAGTTTTACTTTATACCATAGTCTACCACTTAGCACGTGGGGTCTTTTATTGTCTTACCCAGTGTGGTAGTGGGCATATTCTAGGTTCAATAAGTGTTTCTAATTTAATAAAAGTGTCACTTCTGTGGGGGGAGTTTTGAAATGCCTGTTGATTTTTTTTCTCCCTTCATGGTACCCTTATCTCTCAGTACCCCTGCCCTAGTGGAGGGATGGGGCAGGTGGGAAGCCAGAATCGGGACAGCTTTGGATTCTAGTCTTCAAAAGCTCAGGGCCTCAGGGGAATGGATGCCGTTTCCAAGCTTAAAATTCAGACATGGCTGGATCTCAGAGGATGAAGCTGAGCCCAGGTGATCCCAAAGAGCCAAAAGGGCAGGGGCAAAAGGTGCAGGGGACACTCAGATGGTTTTGTGGAGAATCCCATGCCTGGGGTAGAAGGAGCAAGAGTCACTAGTGTGCTTGCCACCAGTACCTGGAAGAGCACAGAGCTGTAGGTGCTCTGTGGACAAGAAAGAGGGTCCTCTTCAAGGGCTCCTGGGTGAACAGGTAACATGGAGATCCCTTGGTGCTCCCTCTGGCCCCCAGCACTATACAAGTGCCCTGTAACTTAGCTATGAGCCTAGGGAAGGGGCCAGACCTGCAGGAAATCCAGCAACGATTGAGAATGAATTATTTTTCCTACTGTCAGTGAAATGAGGACTCAGAATGGAAATTAAATTTTGCTTAAAAAAAAAATGAAGAAGAAGAAAGCTTTATCTTATACCTTAAGTCTGTGCACTGAGACTTTTACTACACTTTCCTTAGCTGGGCATTTGCTCTAAGCTGAAGAAATGTATTTCAGGGCTGCGCTTTCCTCTGAGCATGTGGAAGGAAGCCCAGAATCCCAAATCACATACCGAGATTAGAATGTCCTAAGACATCGGAGCCCAGAAAAGCAGACAAACATCCTAAGACAAAAGTGAAGGCGCTTGATAAATGGTCTTCCCACCAGGAAGGTCTCCCCACAGTGTATACAGGCGGACTGGAGGACTCCTCAAAGGCAAACTCAGGGTCCCGCTCACACACCAAGGCCTTTTTGGACACATCATGCTCTCAGGGAGGAACTTGATTTAGACCCACAATTCCATGCCATCAACCACGACAAGAATGATCTTGGCCTGAAAAACTTTCAGAGCAGATATGACTGGCTGCCCACGTCAGCGTCACTGATGCCCTGGTGAGCTGCCTTCTTCTGAATGGCACTGTTCCCTGGGGAGACCTTCAAGAGGAGTGAGCCATGAAATGGCTCCCAGGGGACAGAAAGAGAAGGCCTGCTGAATGCAGTTACTTACCAGTGACCCTGTCAATCTGAGCTTGTGCCTGCCCCTCCCAGTGGATCTGGGCCAATAGGGTGGCTGCAGTGTTGGGGGAACCTCACCAGGCTGGAGATGCAGAGTCTGACTCAAGTTTATTATCATTTTTTTAATTAAAAGTTTAAAAAATTAAAAATTAAATAAAGATAGAGCACTCACCTCGCATGTGTGAGGCACTGGGTTCGATTCTCAGCATCACACAAATAAATAAATAAGTAAGTAAATAAATAAATAAGTTTTTAAGAATAGAATAAATTCAATTTTTAAATTTTTTGGTTGGCTCAAGTTTCAACTCTGCTATTTCCTGCTAGGGCTGGGTACCCCCATGTCCCCTTTTTGAGCTTTTGGTGTCCTCTGCTGGGAAACCCTTCTTCACAAAGTGGTGGGGAGGGCGCTTACTGGCTTCCCCTGAGGATTCCTTATCCTGTTTCACTAGCAGCAGCCTCATCCAGTCTTAGCTGCAACCCCATGTCACCCGTGGAAATCCCGTTATCCCATGAAAATGGTGTGACTCAATGCAATTAGGATAAGAAGAGGCTCAGGGCAGTCACTAGTGGTAATATGGCGGCTGGGAGGCAAGGGGCCTCCTTACTTCCAGGAAGCACTGGGTGTCTCCCAACCCCATTGACCCCGGAGCTGGTTCGGGGCCTCATGGTTGACCCCAATACTGTCAATAAAGCCATGTATCACATATTTCAGACAAATAACTTATTATTCTCTTCCCCTGGGCTCTGAGAGGCCTGTTGTAATTGTGGGCTGTTCACAACCAAGGAGCTCTGAACCTGGAATTCTTTTTTGTTTTAGTTGGAATATATACAACAAGAAAGCCACTGGGGTGACCACCTTTCCTGAACATCATCTCATTCCATCCCCAGAACATTACCTGGATGAAACTTTACACCCGTGTCAACACCTGTAAGATCAAAGTATAGAACATCTCCAGTCTCACAGTGGACTGTCCTGATTTCTTTTGCCTGATCTTGAACTTCATATAAGTAGAACCATATTGTCTATCCTGTCTTGTGAGATTCATCCACGTACCGTGCTTCAGTAGATTGTTCTTTGTAATTGCTTCATGATGTCTCATGTCATGGATAGACCATAATTTATGTCCCCAATCTGTCATCGTTGGACATTTGGGTTGTTTCCAGCTTTTGGCTCTTACAAATAGCTTGTGTCTTCTGGTGGGCTTTATGCTGGGTCATAGGGTACATTTATTTTTAGTTTTAATAGATATTACCAAATATTTTTTTTTCCAAAGTGGTTGTACTAATTTACACTCCCTCCAGCAGTAGATGATAATTCCCATTGCTTCACATCCTCATCAGCCTTTGGGATGTCAGTCTTTTAAATTTTTGCCCTTCTGATGGGCATGTGGTGCAATCTCATGATGATTCAGCTTTGCATTTCTCTGAGGACAAATGATGTTGAGCATCCTTTCCTTTGTTTATTGCAAGCCACTGTTAAAATGTTCTCATGCACTTACTGCAAAGGATTCAGATGACCTCTACTTCTGCCCAGTACAGCTGCAGCAACTGGTATTCCTAACATGGAAGTTGGGTCTTGTTACTTTCCATCTCAAAGCCTATCTGCAGCTTCCTCTTGCCATTTGGATCAAGACCTGTCCCTAGTTGCCCCAGCCTCCTGCTCACTAGCTTCATCTAAAACTGTTCACCCCTTTGCATTTCAGCACTCTGGCCTCCTTTGAACATTTGAATTGTTTCCAGGTTGTCATTACAAACAAGTTCATGTCTTTCCCCTTCCCAGAATTCATCACGTTCCATGATTACATACCAATATGATTAGTGGATTGATATCTGTCTCTGCAGCTAGATCATACGCTCCATAGAACCAAGCCCTCTACCTGTCTTACTCATGAATGTGTCTCCAATGCCTACTGTAGTGCCCAACACATAGTAGGACCTCAGGATATATTTGTGAAATGAGTAAAGCCATTTACAAATTCACAAATGAAGAAACTGAGGCTTGGAGAGGGGAAATGCCCTCAGTGCATACCTGGAACTAAAAGCCAGGTTTCCTGACTATTTATTTGGTGCTCTTTCCACCAAAGCATTTTGAGGTCCCTTTTGCACAACTTTATCTTAAGGATTGCTACATTATGGTTATATTTGCTGTCGCTGTTGCTATCAGCTTCTTTCCCACCGTCATGTCAGTTCCCGGAGGGCAGCAATGGTGTCTCTCTCATTCACCACTGGGTCCCCAGTGCTCATCAAAGTACTTAGAATACAGGAGACAGCGTTTGTTGAATTGACAGTTGACTATTGGAATTGATGCATTGTTAGTGTAGACCAGTATAAAGAAAAATCTCAGCTCCTGCTAAAAGCTGATGCTATAGGCCTGTCCACATGTTTTCATTCGGATGGAATTTTATGGGACTGATTATTGTTCAAATTAAGAAGCTGATGACTGGTACCTGGAAATCTATGCTAAGTGGCATTCCCTGAAACCTCAGTAATCCAAACTTCCTCTGGTCATACCTGGGAAGGTTGACTTTCATTGCCCTCTTGGGAAAAAGTTAGCTTGAATCACGAAGGATGGAAAGAAGATACCCAAAAGGCCACAAGGAACCTTCCAAAAAGAATTAGGACTTTGCTCATTGTTGGCAAGCAAATCGATGCTGCTCATTGCAAATGAATCTTATTTGTCCACCATCAAATCTTATCTGCTCTCCGTAGCAGGTTCTGCAGCTGCACTGCTTGGCAGCAGATGGGCTCCAAGGATGGCAGCTCTGTGGAAGTAATAAAGTGGCATTTCTTTTCCAATTGTCTCTCATTGAGACCTCTTGGTGATTCAGATTGATCGTCCTGTAGCCCAGCACAGGGACTGACTGAGGGAGGTTTGTCTGGGTTGGGACTTTTATTGTTGTTACAGGAACTGAATGATATACCCAGCAGGATTGGTCCCCAGCTGCCCAGGGACTCGGCCCTTTCCAGCCAGGGGCCAAGGCCTGAATGTGGGTGAGGGGAAGAGGGACCGTGAAGTCTGGAACCAGGCTTCCAGGCTCCTGGTCCAGTGGTCTTTCCAAAATAGCTGATACATCCCCAGGAATAGATCTATGATGGTCTCCAACTTCCTGCCTTGGCTGGGAGCTTGGTGCCCAGAATTCCCAATGGCCAGGCCTTGTCTGCCGTGGGAGTGCCTCATCTATCTTCAGACCCATCTATCCAGGAGTCCTAGGGGGGATCCAAGGAGGTGTGGAGGATCCATGGTTCCTTAGTTCTGAGCTGTTTATCAGTTTTCTTTTGATGAGCAGGGTCAGTCTGAGGTTCTGGGGTGCTGAGGTGAAGTTGGGGTCTGGAAGGGTGGTGTGTACCCTTCACACGAATAGCTAAGCCTGGGCTAGAGTCTCTGCTCAGCTCAGCTCAGCTCTCTCCAAGGTATCTTACTTAAAGGGCCAGACCCCCACCCTAGGGCTTGAGGCCAGCCTTTGCCCCCTCATTCCCTTTCCTTTCCATTTCTGTGAATTTTTTAGTTCTTCTCCTGGCCCTGTCTTCTCTCTCCCCCTTTCTTCCACATCCTCATCCCTTCAGACCCATCTACCCCTCAACCCCATCTGACTGCCAATTGAAAAAGCCTGAAAATAATGTGAAATAATATAGTTTATCACCCAGAGGCTGCTGACAGGCAGTGTGACCACCTCTGAAAACAGGCGGGGAGGCAGGGAGGGCGAGGAAATTATAGGCTGCACAAAGGAGAAAAAGTTAAAGTGAGAGCTCCATAAAAGAAAGTGGAACTATTATGCTGCAAAATGCCAACTCATTACAAAGCGGCCAAATAAGAGAGAAATACGGCGCTGCCTGTAATAGCAGTTTACAAGGGAACATTGTACAGCAACAGAAGAGACGCTGCTATAATTTGCTCTAACAACTCCAATTATCCCTTTTATTGATTTGGCAACACATTTAATAGGAGTAGCCACACCTCTTCTGTTACAAATCATTAAAGGTGTTGAACGGTGTAATTTTAAAATTGTCCTCCTACAGTTGTCAGTATGACAGCATAATTCCCCCTGATTTCGGCTATGTAAACACCCAGGCACAGTCATTTCCCCCTTACAAGGCCAGAGATGTTGTCAGCCCGGGGTTTTTGTGCAGAAACATCCATTTAATGCATATCTTTTTTTCCCCAGCCGGCTCTCCTAATTGCTGTGAGGTTTGGTTTAGTGGGTTTTTTTTCCTCCTTTCTTTTGCTCTCTTTCCTTCTTTTTTTCCCCAACTAGGAGGTGTGTGCAATTGGGGGGAGCCGCGGGAGCGAAATAAACAGGCTGTTTGGCCTTCTCTTTCTTCCCTGGCAGCCTTAATTGCTACTTAAGCCCGGGCCCTGCACTTAACATCCGGGGGGCAGGACCGGCGCCCGCTGCCCAGCGCGCGCTCTGGGTCCGCGCGCCCGCCAGGGAGCCCCGGCGCGCACGCGCTCTCAGCCCCGCGTCGGCGCGCACCGGCCAACCTGCGGGGCCTAGGGGTCCGCCGGGTGGCAGGGCGCGTGGTCTGCAAGAAACCACTGCGCAGGGGCTGGGGTCACCTCGGGGCCCAGGGACAGCCGGGCCCTGGCGTGGGCGCTGAGCGAGTCCCTGCGCAGCGTTTTCTCCGCGCGCAGGTGGAGCCTTTAGTGGGGCCGTTTGCTCTGTATGGACCTTTTTTGCCCCCTTTTTCGCCAGCCTGCTAGCTCTTTAAAGTTTTGTCGGTTTAAGTTTGTTGTCATCGCTGCATCTCTGGATTTAGCCTAATGTCCTCAACAAATATTTATTGAATAGAAGGACACATGATAGGAGGAAGAGAGAAAGTAGGTGGCCCAGGGCTAAGGTGGTGGGAGGGAAGAGCTGGGCAGGGTGGCAAGGGGGTTGTGCACTTGTTGAGTGTGACCTTGTGCGATTAGGTGGCATGTGGATCTTGGTTAGGGCAGGTTCATGTCCCCCTCCCCCGAGACCATACTCAGCTTCCACCACACACACACCCAGTCCAGTGCGTTGGCAGGAGCCCTGTCTTCGGTTCAAAGCCCCTGGACAGCCCTCACTCCTGCTAGGAACCAGTGGCCCTGCATGGAGGAAAAAGATGTGATTTGAGTCAGCAGCTTTCTCCAAATCCACTTCTGTGAAATCTTGGGCAATTTTCCTTTGTAGAGTGGAGCTGGGCCTAGAGCTCAAAAGAGGGGCCCACTTTCAGCAACACCTGCTGCTCTCCAGGCAGCTGAGCAGGTGATTAGAGCAAAGGGACCTCCTAGAGACGACTTTCTGCATCCCTGTGCTCTACCTCTGGAATTGGACCTAAGCTGCCACAAAGGGATTTAAATTAAACTTAAAGAATACCAGCTCTTAGGACTGCAGTGATTCCAAATTAGGTGATCAAGGAGTCTCTTAAGGTTAGGAGAGAACCTTACTGTGCACTGGGTCAGCTGAAGGGCTCTTGGTTTGGGGCAGGGACTGGTGACCCAAGCATAACACTCACAGCCTGAGCTGTGCTCTGCCTCAGAGTCTCCAGGAGCTGAGCTCTTGGCCTTAGTTCCCAGGACAGTTGGGGGATGGAGGGCAGATGACTTCCCTGCCATCCAACCACACACCTGCAGACATGTTTGTCTGCAGAACCTGCTGTGTCTCTCAAGGGGAAAGTTTACCTCCCATCCCACGCCTCCATCCCCAAAGGGGAAAGCTTGGGGTCTTCCAGGAAGGCACCTTCTTTAGTACTAGTGCATAGCAGAGGTGCTGGCATGTGTGTGCACGAGTACACATCTCGTGTACTCTGTCCTTGCTCTCTGAGCACTCCTGAGACACTCTGCCTTTCTCCATCTCAGCACCTCTGAGACACAAAGCCATTGTGGGTTTTTTCTCTGGCTTTCTTCTTGTGCTCTTCGGGACTTCTTCTTTTCATCTTTGTATTTTTTGCTGAGTGTATTAATTGCTGATTCTACACTAGCTATTTCCCAGTAGACCACGAGCTCTGGAGGCAATGATTGCCCTTTATCTCTATGTGCCTGCACATAGTAGGTGCTTAACACATTTCTGTGGGATAAATGAGTAGATGTCAGATTTTACCTAAGAATCCTTTTATATCTGCCTTTCTGGGTCTCTCTGACTCTCAGAAGCTGGTCTTGTGGCTCTGTATAGAGTCAGATCTGGTTTATTCTCAGGCATTTGTATATATCTTGGGGCATGTTTTTCTTTTGTCTGTCTGTCTTCAGATCTGTTGATCTACCTGAATGCCTCTCTGTGTAGCTTCACCTCCCTCCCCAGGCCTCGGACATGGAGTTGAAAGGTGCTGTGCCCAAGCAGGTGTCCCTGCTGGGCAGCTGGGCTTCCAAAGCTCTGCCTCTCTCAGCTTCTCCCAGACTTCATCATGAGAGACTGCGAGTGCCTGAAATTGATCTCCTCTTTCTCAGCTGAGGATGGGGGTGAACCGTGGTCTTCTCCATCTCTTCCTCTCACCGTGACCCCAATCACAGCACCTGCCCTTGTCTAATTGGCCAGTGTCAGTGGAAGGGGGAAGGGAAGGCTGATGTCCAAGGAGAAAATCCTATTAGGGGAGCCAGAGCCAAGTTATTAGTGGTTAAGATGTAATTGGGGTTGGTGAATAATCTCATTAGATTCTTCACGTATTTATGGCGCATCCAGCTGTGTGACCTCGGGTGAGGTGCTTCACCTCTCTGATGAAATAAGACCTCAGTGTTTCCCAAGGACCTCTGAATTTCTGGGATTATCTCCACTGAACTCTGATAACTTGCTTCCCTAGGGAGGCACTCACTCATACCTTGCCTCTGAGTTAATTTTGCAATTGCCTGAATTCCCCTCCTAAACTCAACACTCCTTAAGTTCAGGGTTGTATTTATTCCGACAGCTAAGTGTATAGTAGGTGATTTATCAGTTTTCTGAATGGATGACACCGTGATTCATAACAGTGACATAGAATTCTTAGCCTGCACTTAGGGAATACAGAGTGATTTGCGGGGAGATGAACCTGCCACCTGTTCACCTGGTGAACTTCAGGGAGCTCCTCGGTTTCTTTTTTGCCTCTATTGCCTCATTAATAATATGCAAATAATAAGGGCTACCACATACAGCTTTTGTGAGGATTGAATATGATCACTGTATAGCTAAATCCTTAGCTGAGTGTTTGGCACTTAGTAGGTCCTTACTGTATATTCCTACTCTGTCCTTAAATAAAGAACAGGCACTATTTAACTCAGCTGGTGCACTGCTGTGACCAAAGGATCTAACAGTAACAACACAGGGGAGGTCTCAGTTCATAGTTGGCCAACTCCATAACTCTGGGCCCAAAGATGGGTGTGGTGGAGAAAGCTCCTCAGGGTGTGGCAATCAGGAAGCAGGGAGAACTCCACTCACCAGGAACAAATATAAACCCCAAAGACATCTCCCCCTACCCATGATCTACCTCCTGCAGCCACACCCTACCTATCTACAGTTGATCTGTTTGTGGAATCCACTGATTAGGCTAAGGCTCTTCTAACCCAATCATTTCACCTCTGAAAATTCTTGTATTATCTCACACATGAGTTTTTGGGGGACACTTCATATCTAAACCATAAGAGGCACCAAACCCTATGGACCTCAGAGAGGCAGTATGGCGTGGAATTTTGGGATTGAGGCTGGAGAGTAAGGATTTCCATTGAGCAGTTAGGTACTACTTTCTTGTGCCTTATGATGAGTCTCCAGCTTCTTTTTATCTCTCCACACTCTCTTTTCCTCTCAACACAAAGACAAATAGCAGGTGCTCAGAAAGTATCTGTTGAATTAATGAATAAAATGAAGACTCTTTCTTTGTGGCTAAAGATAGATTCCAAACTAGGCTCCTCCACAGAATCAATCACCTGAGATCTTTTAAGCCATCTATTTCCTTGCCCCTCAAATCCAAAATCTGTCACTCACACACACATACTGATGCACAATCTCCAGGCTTGGGCTTGGAACTAATATTTAAAAAAATGTACCCAAGTCATTCTGACCTGTAGACAATTTGGGATGTGACCAAGAGGACAGGTTTAAAGCATATTGGAAAATAGCTGTTATCTGGTTGTAGGATATAAACACTAAACATTAAACCATTATCTCAGCGTTGTTTATAAACCCACATTCATACATATGTCCCACTCCCATGTCTCTCCTCAAACACATGGGGGTCATTTTGAGGGTAACACTTTCAGGGGTGAGAAAGGATGAATATTTAAGTGGGGCTTGGGGCTGGGCCTGGAGGGGGACTGTGGCCCGGCTCCAGGTATGAAGGACCAGAAGGCTGGGGCTCATCTGCAAACTCTCTTCCTCCAGCTCCATAGAGGCCCCAGACAGCTTCTCCTGAACTCCCCACTCGCAGTCTTGAGAGGAGAGGGGACTGGGGAAGCAGCTCTGTCCCCCTCAAGATGGATCAGTGCAGCCTCGTTTTCCATAGTGTAAAGGGCAGTGGTGGGAGGAATAACGAAAGAAAAACAAAACAGGGAGAAATGAAAGCTTCTCTGTGGAGCATCAAAATGTTTTCATGTTTTTTGTGCCGTTGGTGTATTGTGTCTGCAGTGCTTCTCATTACAGGGCGTTACTTTTCTTGAGTATGACCAACACATGCAGGGTTCCCCCTAGCTACTCACACAATCCTCCAAGGGAGAGGCCATTATTATTTCTGTTTCACAGATGGGGGACCCAGGGCTCAAAGAGATCAACCTACTCAAGTTTAGATAGCCCACAGAGGTAGAGCTGCAGATGAACCCAGATCCTTGACCCCCCGGCTCATGGTCTCCCCCCATGCCTTCCTGGGAAGAACCCAATGTCAAAGGGTTCGGAAATTCACTCTGAATGTGGATTGAGCCTCAGCTGGGGGAAGTTGGCTGAGTCTAGGTCACTGCTTTGGTTCCCTCCATGAATCATCTCTTGCTGGGAAGAGGAACAAGTTCTCTGGACCACATCCTCGTCTTTCTTTTCCTGGTCCCTGTCCCTCCTTCCTGTTGCTCCTTCCTAGTGCCCCCAGCCCTTTCCTGAGTGGCCCTTCCTCAAGTGTCAGGTGCCCAGGGAAGCTCCCTTCCCACCCACCTTCCCCTACACGGTTTTGTTTTAATTAATTCATTCACTTGTCCATTCATCTACCAAGTCAGCAAGTACTCAGCAAGCTTGACTAGGTTCTGTGCTGGGCTCAGGTGTCCAGAGATGAGGAAGACAGGAGCTCGAAAGCAAGAGAGGGCAAGCAAATTCAATGCCCATACCCTGAGACCAGCACGCCACAGGCAGACGGAGGGCGGAGAAGGGAGGAGTTGCCTTCCAACCTGGCCCCATGCAAACTGGGCTTTTCATGTTTTATGTGCAAAGAGCCCAACTGGGATGGCTAAAAATGCCTACAGTGTGGGACAATGAGCACCTGGAGGCACTGGCTGCCCTGAGCATGCCCAGCTGATCAGTTACATGGGGCACTAGCTTCCTTGGGCTTAAGAGGGTCTCCCCTCCTCTAATCCTCTATGCCTGGGGCTCCTCAGAAGGTTTCTTTATTCTTGGTAATTTTCAGTTCCCTCAAAATGATCTGACTTTTCAGAAGGGCTTCTCCTCCTTCTAGGCCACGTTCTTCCCAGGAGTCCTTCCCTCTGTGTGTGTGTGTGTTTGTGAGACAGAGCAAGAGAGGTGGAGAAGGAACACATCCTCACATGCATCTCAGCCTTTCTCCATTGCTGGATTTAGGCAGGAGCCGAGAGCTGGTGCTCTCATTCTGAACAGAGCCTTGGATTGAGAGCATGGTTGTCCCTAGGACCTGGCAGCCTGGTGGGGAAGAGAGGCCATGCTCATTTTATATGACTTGAGAGCTCTCACTAGAGCCTAGGTCTCAGACTGGAGCAAGTGGGAGAGGAAGGAAGAGGAGACAGAATAAGGAGAGGCCTTGACAGTAGAGGGACCAAGGAAAGAAGCATGAAATGAACAGCTACCTCCCAGGAAGACAAGAACAAGGGACCCTTGGCAGGGTCCCCGGGGGCTGTGCATCCAATCCTTAGGTGGGCAGAACCAAGCTCACCAGTGGAGGCAGCAGGACAAGGTGCAAACAGGGGTGCAATTCTGGGGTCTCCAGGGCCAAAGGGTTAAGACTCCCCGCAGAAAAAGTTTGTGGTGTCAGCCCTTTTCTCTCTCCCTCTCCCTCATCCTGCCCACCACCTCCGCCAGCCCCCAGCCCCATCCTCCTCCTCCTGTCCTGTTCCTCCTCCCTTTTCCATTTGGAAGAAGGAGGCTTGCTGTCTTTGTATTTTAACTGTAGCAAAAAGATTAAATTGTTTACGAGCCGGGAGCCTCGGCTGGCTGGATGAGCCGGAAGAGACAAAGATAGACATTCTAATTCTCCCCTGTTCTCTGGGCCTCCGTCCCCCTGGCTGCTGCTAATTCTTTTATCTGCCCCCAACACTCCAGGCATTATGTGCATTCATAAAAAAAAGGGGGGGAGAGTGGAGAGAGCCCTCGCCGAAGCCAGCAAAATTACTGTTCTCTGCGCGGCTTCTCCGATAGCAATCTCTTGAATGCTGATTACTTTCCCCCCCTCTCCCCTGCCCCCTCCCCCCTTCCCCAGCACCCAACATAAGTTGGTCTTTAACCCTTTATCTTTAGCAAGCAGAAAGACACGGAAAAACATCTCACTCAGTGGGTAGAGGGGAGAAAAAAAAAAAAAGCAAAGGGGGGGGGGAGGGAAAGAAAAAAAAAAAACCCAGCACAGAGAAGAATTACTGTTATCTCCCCACCAGAAGAGGAACAGCAGAGATAAGGGAAGCCTGAAGAATTAAAAGAAACGCAGCGTTGGGGGCTCTAAATTCACGCCGAAGCCGGTTGTATTTGTCTGTCACGGGGGTTCATAATTTTCCGAGGTTGTTTTGATAGACTTATTGTGCGGACTGCATAGAAAACTCATCAGCATTTGTTGCCTCTGAGCATTATTGTCAGAGGTAACTGCGTGTCTATAGACTGGGGGAGATAATGGCTGAAGTCGAAAGCAGATAAAGCCGGGGCTCTTCTCATTAAGGACTATCTCGGCCTCCGCAGACCGGCTGGGATTGAGTGACTGGGGCGGCGGCGCGGGGCATACATTATGCCCGCCAAAGCGAGGGCGGCGTCATTACGCCGCAGCCCCGGTGCACCCCGTGGCCCTGGATGAATGGCCCAGAGGGGCTGTGTCGTCAGGCCACCCCTCCCCCACGGCCTGGGCACTTGGGGGGGGGGTGCCTGAGCATGTTCATCGGCAGGGGTGCGAGCAGAGGGGGCCCTGGATGTTGCTGAGCTCCAGGGGTTTGTGGCTGAGCAACTGGGGTAGGGGTAGAAGCCCTTCCTTGGGTCCATTCTGACCTTGTGGTAGATAGGGGAATGGAGGTCCTGAGAAGTGAACAGGGTGTGCGTGGTGAGGGAGATCCGAGCAGGTTCCTGGGGTTCTGTGGTCTTCAGCTGGGTCTGTGTTTTGCAGAGTCGCTAAGATGCTAGGGTCCCATGGTCCAGAGGATGGTTGGTGTGGTGATGTCAGGGTGATGATTCCCAGTAATTGTTACCTATGGGCCTCTCCCTCTCTCCCTTCCTCCTGCATGTTCTTATTGAGTGTCCATGAGGAGCTAGGTGCTGTGGCCCCCTAGGGGGCACATCAGGTGTGCATTGCATGTAAACTCTCAGGCCATCTTCCTCCCTCTATTGATCATGGTGCCAACCTCCTTTGAAACCTGCCCTGGCCACCCCTCACTCCCCAAAAAAGCCAGAAACGGGCGAATGGGTAAATGTGGGCAGAGAGGTTAAATGTCCTCAATTTAAGCCTGAAGCTAGGATGGGACTAAGCCTAACTCTTATAAGAAACCGAGGCCCAGAGCAGAGAGGGACAGACCCATTTAGTGAAAGAGAGGAGTCAGGGTCAGCAGAACTGGGTTCTGGGCAGCTTGAGATGAGGGTCCTTCTCTGGCTCTCTGCCCATCTGTAAAATGGGGATAATAATAAAGTGTACTTCACAGAGAGCTTGTGAGGCCTAGTGAGATCATTTACATGAGGTGTGTTAGCACAATTCCCACGTATTCTAAAGGCTCAGCAAACTTGCCATTATCTTTATCATGATGTAGGTGGCCCTAAATCCTGTCTGTGCAGCTCAGTGCTTCCTCCTTCATCTGGCCCTGGGGTGGGCCTCTGGGGAGGGGTGACTGAGCTGTTCATGAATGTCTTAGCTTGGACCCTGCTTCCTTACAGGTGAGGCCTTGGCATTGCTGGACTTACCTTTCTCGGTTGCCTCATAAGAAACTGTGGTCCAGAGCAGAGAGGGACAGACCCAGGGCACATTGCAGGTCCCAGGCAGAACTCAACAAAGGGCAAGTCTCACGGCTGCTGGGGAGTTGCTTTCCTTTGCAGCATCCTGCCTTCTGGACTGCTTCTGCCAGAGAGACTGGCCAGGCAGGAGAGAGAGCACTGGTGCATGCAGCCACTGGGGGACAGAGGGGACCCAAGGCCTGCCACTCGCCCCAAGGGCCCTGAGCCCATATCTGAGGCCGTTCCAGTCTATAGCTTCCTCAGAATGGCCTGGGCCAGCCTTAGGAATGTGAGCACTTTTAGCAGCTGATTGATCTCCTGCATCTGGTTTAGCTCAGGCAGCAGAGAAGGGGCTGCATCATCAGCCCTGGGATTCAGTGATGGAGGATGAAATCAGGATGGAGGAGGGGCCCCAGACAGACACTGGGGAGTTTAGAGGGTCAGCCTGAGGGTCGCGGGCCGCAGAGTCACAGTGTGGACAATTGGGGGACTAGTGAGAAAATCAACACAATATAAATTCTGGCAAATGCTCAGATAATAGGTGTGAGTGAGCACAGAGGAGGGAGGAGCCAGCACTGTCCAGGGTGGGGAAAGAAGGGTCAAGGGTTAGGTCAAGTCTTAAAGATTAGAAAGTGGACGAAGTGGGGAAGGACTTTCCAAGAGGAGGGAAAACCTGAGCCAAGACCTGGAGGCAAGAAGGAGCTGGGAATGAATGTCCAGAACAGTCAGGAGGGGGCTGTGCATGGAGTTGGGGGTTGGGGGGCTTCTAAAAAAGGTCTTAAACACCACAGGTAGGAGACAGGGCTTTAGCCAGAATATTGCTAGGCACTTACCCCCCACCCCACCAGTGTTCCAAATAAAATCTCACTTCCTAGAAAATAAGCTCTAACCTCATCAACTCTCTGTCTTCCCTCCATCCCCACCTGTCACCAGCTCAGTGAAGGGCTGATTCCTAGTGGCAGGAGTAGCAGAAGCCGTGGAGAGAACACAGACTCTGGAATACCCGAACCCCGTGAATTTAGAATTAAATCTCTGCTGCAAGCTGGGTGGCATTGCTGGCCAGCTGTGCCATCTCCCCGGACTCAGCTTTCTAATCTGTGAAACGGGGGCAACTCTCACCTTGAAAAATTCCTGCAAGACTCATCTTAGGCTTTGGCAGAAAATCCCAGGGCAGCGGGTCACAGCCTCTGAAACAAATGTCAGTTCCGCCTTCCCCTCCTGGGCTATGCTGCCAACTTCCCAGCCGGGGCCAGTGCGCCCGGTCCTTCTGCTCTTGCTGTCCTCGGGCAGAGCTCACCTGCCAGGTTCCCTCTACCTGGGGGCCCAGATAACCCAGTTGGCTCACTCGTTGTCCGCCTGTGTCCACATTGCCGCTAGCCTTTGGCTTTGGCTGCTGCGGACACCCTGGTATTGGCCCCTGTCTGCCCTCCTTAGCAGGACACGTGGCATTGTACTCCACCACTGCCCCTGACCAGCAATACCTGTCAGCCCAGACTCACCTTGGCCAACTTCCCCACAGGTGACCTACACTTGCTTAGACCAGACTGTTCCCTCCATCCTCCTGGCTTTCCAGGCCAGTCCTGTCCGTTGTCCACATTTCAGTCCTGCCCCTTATAACAGAATTGGTTAATTCAAGGTCTCTGGGTCACCCCTTCAGCTTGAGTGGGGTGCAGGGGGGATTCAGGCCATCCTCGAGGCCATTGGGCTCTGGACGAGGAAGACAGCAGGTGCAACTCAACCTAGTGAAGACAGTGTGGCTGAGAGTCAGGAGACTTGGCTGAACCCTGGCTAATTAGCTGTGTGTCTGTGCCAAGACACTGCCCCTCTCTGGGCCTCAGAATATTAACCAGTAATGGAAGAGGATGGATCTGGAAAGCCTGTTTCCAGCTCTGACGGATTTGAATTCTAGGGAGGAAGGGCCAGGGGTCCACGGCCACGGTCCGCAATTCCTTCCTCGGTGGCAGAGAGGAGGGGGGCAGCAGGGAAGCCATTCTCCGCTCAGCCCCGCCCCCGCTGGCTCGGTGACACCCGCCGCCCCCTCTGCGGGATTTACAATGGGCTGAATTCATTTGCATGACAAAATTGGCTCGGGTATCCAAGTGTTGCAGGAAGACAAGTGTAACATTACGAAGAACAAGCAGCCGGGAGGAAGGTTACCGCCGACAAGGAGGGAACAAGCCGCCCGCCCACCCGCAGCCTATGCCAACCTTTCATCCGCGGGCGTGGGGGCAGCCGGCGGTGTCAGGGGCGGGCAGCAGAAATCCTCGGCCTGGGAGAGCACAGGCAGCCGGGGATCTGGGCTGGGGGGTGGGGCTCCCGCTCCCGGGGTCTTCTCACCGCTGGTGAGGAAGTTCGCTTTGCCTGCATCCCTATTTCTTCAATGGCCCCTGGGTTATCTTCACATCCTCAGGGCTTGACAGCACGGGATCTTTCAGAACCACTGTCCATGCTTCCCTCCACTCCTCCGCTTATTCATCCATCCATTCCTCATCTACACATCCACCATGTATCCACCCATCCACTCGCCCACTCACTTATTAATTCATCCACCCACCAACCTATCCACCAACCTATCTACCCATCCGTCCACCTGTCCTCTCACCCGGGCACCCTTCCACCTGCCCACCCACCCCACCCCCACACCCATACTGATCTGTTTCCCAGTCCATCTACCCAGTCATCCACCATCCTTCCATCCACCCACACCCTTACCCACCCATCTACCAGTCTACTCCTTTTTTCACCCATCCACTCTTCCATCTAGATAGCAAAAAACCATTTAGACACTTTTTATGTGCCAGGTACTGGACTGGGCATTTCTCTGTGCTGCCACTTCCTCCTTTGTAAGGATAACAGGATATGTCAGGCAGGGTTGATTCTGGCCCAGGGAAAGCATATGTTAATTTTATTAGGCGCTGGGGGATTGAAGGGTAAATAAAGCATAGTTGCTGCCCCCAAAGAAATCATGCAGGGGTGGATATTAAAAAAAAAATCTGGCCTTATGGTCCTGTGTGGGCTCTACTATGCTATAAGGAAGTGTGAGGGGCTTTGGGGGGCAGGGATCAAGCTTGGGCATGGACATCCCATCTCATTTGAGACTTTGCTTATAAAACAGGGAGGACAAGAAGTAATATTTTTAGTCTCCCTGTGTTATGGTGACAAAGCTGAGGCTTAGGGAGGTCAAGGGACTGCCCGAGCCAGCACTGCTGCAGACGTGAAGACTGAAGCTGTGTCTTCTGATTTGGGGACTTTCCAGTGGCCTGGATCTTGCTCTGCCTGTCCTGTTCAGGCAGCAAAATAAGCTGAACCTTACTCCAGCTGCATGAGAAGAGCCAGAGTCCAGCTGCCTGGGAAAAGTGCAGCTCAGCTCTAAGAGGCCTCACCCAGAGCCCTGGGTCCATTCTCAGCCCTTCACTTAAGGAGGGACATTGATGAGTAGGTGCCTACCAGATGAGGTGGGGCCAGCTCAGAGGACTGGGGCGAAAGGTGGACATCTGTTTGGCCTTTGGAATCAGGTCCCGGACAATGCATTTCTCCCTGTGCTCTGGGAGACACCAAAGACATTTGACCTCCGCATGGGATGTGGGCCCTGCTTCACACACCTGAAGGCCGGTTGGGGCACAAGGTGGAGGGCGATGTGCTGCAGGCAGCTCCCAGGGTGCAATGAAGATCCACCGTGGGAGCTTCCAGAAAGCACATTTGATCATTTCTCATATAATAACAAGTTCCTAACTTTGCAGAACCCATCCTGGTACAGCCATCATTTCTTTGTCATTAAAAGGACTTGGCATCAGGGCCTGGGTTGTGGCTCAGTGGTAGAGCATTTGCCTAGCATGTGTGAGGCACTGGATTCCATTCTCAGCACCACATGTAAATAAATAAATAAATAAAAGACCCATCAACATCTTTAAAAAACAAAAAGGACTTGGCATTAGCTGGGTGCTTTGGCACATGCCATTAATCCCAGCAATTTGGGAGGCTGAAGCAGGAGGACTGCAATTTTGAGGCCAGCCTTGATAACTTCAAACTTAGTGAGAACTTGTCTCAAAATAAAAAACAAAAAGGGTTGAGGATGTGGCTCAGTGGCAGAGGGTCCCTGGTTTTAATCGTCAGTACCTCAAAAAAGAAAAGAAAAGGAAAGAAAGTACTAAGATAATAAAGTAAGGCAGGGTAGAAGGAGTGTAGCCTTGACTAAATTGACTAATACTTTCTGTATGTTCATAGGCAAATCACCAAAATTCTCTGAGGCTAGTCTGTAAAGTGGGAATAATAAACTTCCTTCACAATATTTTGTGAGAATTAATTACCAATATTTATAACAAGGTTAGTAAATCTTCCTCAGAATAAAGTCATGAGACAGGTTCTCTAACTTTTTAAATAGACTTATTTATTTATTTGGTTCCAGGGATTAAACTCAAGTACACTTAACCACTGAGCCACATCCCCAGCCCTTTTAATTTTTTAATTTTGAGACAGGGCCTCACTAAATTGCTGGGGCTGGCTTTGAACTTGCGATCTTCCTGCTTCAGCTTCCTCAGTTGCTGGGAGTATAGGCATGCACCACCACGCTCAGCTCCAGTCCTTTTTATTTTTGAATTTGAGACAGGGTCGTACTAAGTCACTGAGGGTCTTGCTAAATTGCAGACTGGACTCAAACTTACACTCCTCCTGCCTCAACCTCCTAATTTGCTGGAATTACAGGTGTGTGCCACTGTGCCAGTTTAATGATTATTTTTTAATTTTTAGAATAATTTTAGATTTACAGAAAAGCTTCAAAGATAGTACAGAGAGTTCCTGTAAATTCCTTACCCGGTTACCACAGTCGTTATCATCTTATGTCACTATAGTACATTTGTCAAAAATAAGAAACCAACATTGGTACATTGGATCCTTTAATTCTTTTTTTTTTTTTTTTAGTGGGGAGAGTGCTGGGTATTGAAATTGGGGACACTCCACCACTGAGCCACATCCCCAGCCCTATTTTGTATTTTATTTAGAGACAGGGTTTCATTGAGTTGCTTAGTGCCTTGTTTTTGCTGAGGCTGGTTTTAATTCGAGATCCTTCTGACTCAGCCTCCCAAGCTGTGGCGCCTGGCATAATTCTTACTTATTTCTGCTTCACAAAAGAGTTTTTGGAGGAACAGAGAAGCTGGGTATCTAGCTGAAGATACCGCTCTATGATACGTTGACTAAAACTCAATATGAAAAACAGCCTCTATGCCTTTCCTGTATTGGAAAACCCAGGTTGGGCCTGGGTCCCAGCCTCTGCTTCTATGTCCCCCTTCCCCGCAGGGTCGTAGCCAGGAATGGCACCAGGAAAGTCAACCCATGAAGAGTGTTTCACAAAGAGCAAAGATTGGCTCTGAGCAGTACTTATCAGCAGAATAAGTAGGGGTTCCATGAGGGTTTGTTGAGCGAATTAACAAATGAACGAGTGAAGGAATGAAGCAGAGAGCATTCTGCTTTGTTCAGGAGGTGGCATTCAGGCATTTCTTGGAACTTTTCCAAATTTAAAACTCTGGGATTCTCAGATGACCAGTCTCTTTCACGGGGTTCCCTTCCTTGAGAAACTGGAAGCACCATCTGTGTCCTGCATACAGTAGGTACTCAATGGATGATGCCAGTATTGACATCTCTACCTACATTTTCCCTTGATCCCAATTTCACTTTTAATCGCTCGACTTTTATTTTACCCTGTTGTGGATTTTGCAAACTGGCTCGATTCCCTTTGAGGTGTGTGTGAGCGTGTCCCCCACCGCAAGGTTCTCAGAGGACTTCCCCTTGAAGCTTCTCATTTTTCCAGTTCTTTATTTCTTTGTCATTTAGCCAACAACTGTGTTGAGCAGCTGTTGGGTACCAGGCCCTGTCCTGGGGATACTCTGATAAAATTCCTGGCCTCTACTCTCAGCCTCAGCACCTGGCAAAACGGTCAGCCGAGGACACTACCTGTGACATCAGGTGTGATAAGCGCTCCCAGGGGAGGTTCCTTCCTGCACCCCACAGTTGAAGCTGGAGCATGATTTCATCTCTGAAGCAAGGGTTTTATGTCTCTGGCCCTCAGACTGGAACCTCCTTCCCACTTCTGTCCCTTGAAGTCCTGGACATCTCCTGATCCTCCCTCATCCCCTCCCTGTCCTCTCAGCAGCTTCAGGTACTCTGAGTACAAGTGTTGCTTCAACCTCTGCCAGGCAGGCCCGGCCCTCTGCATGTGTGGGTTTGGCTCCCTGATGAAACCCCAAGAGCTTCTGAACCAGGCACTCAGCTCTTCTTGGCTCCTCCCTAGCCCCCCAGGACAGTGGGGCCATGTGGGCAGCACATGCAGGGCTTGGTGCACCCCGTAGACACTGAGCCTTGGCCCCGAGGGCAGGCAGCCAGCGTGGATCTGCTTTTACTCATCTTCAGCGGGGGAACCAGTAAGGGGGCCACACTCTAGGCTGCCGGGCCCAGGAGCACGCGCCATCATCGAGAGGGTCACATCTGGGACCACCACTGCACCCTACTCTTCCAAAGTGACCCAGGGAATGCCTGTAATGCCTTGAATTGTGTTTCTCAAAAGATATGTCCAGTCCTAACCCCGAGTAGCTCTGAATGTGACCTTATTTTGAAATCATCTTTGCAGATGTAATTAAATTAAGGCTCTTGAGATGATATCATCCTGAATATCATCTCTTGGACTCTGAATCCAATGATGGGTTTGCTTATAAGAGTCAGGAGAGGGAGATTTGAGATCCAGAGAAACACAGTGAAGATGGAGGAAGAGACCAGCATGGTGCAACTGTAGGCCAAGTACAGTGGACTTTTCACAAAGCAAAGATTGGCCTCGATCGGTGCTTATCAGCAGTAGTTAGTAGGTGCTCAATAAGCATTTGTTGAATAAAACAACAAATGAAATGAGTGAATGAATGAAGCAGAAAGCATTCCACTTTGCATAGGAGTTTGAATTTGGGTGCTTTAGGGGCTTGGCTGCAAGCCAAGGGTTGCCCACATCTTCCAGAAGCTAAGAGAAAGGTATGGAACAGATTTCAGAGCCTCCTAGAAAGAACCAACCCTGCTAGTTCTTTTAGACAGCTTGATTTCATACTTCTGGATTCTGGAATTATGGGAGAATATATCTGTGCTGTTTTAAGTCACCAAGCTTGTGATAAACTTTCACAATAGCCACCGGAAAACCAACACAGTCCCTTTCTCCATATCTTGGTTCATCCGCCTCCAGTGGGAGTTGCAGCCTCTTAGAGTCACAAGAGGACACCACCCACCCTTGCCCCTCCACCCAGTGACCGGGAAGAGAAATCTTACCTGCAATCCCGCTACCTAGACACTGGTGACTGCCAGCACACCCTTCCCTGGGCCTCAGTTTCCCTACCTGCATGCTAAACAAGAGTTGAACAAATTGGAGTCTGAGGCTCTTTTTAGCTTGGAGAGTCCGCATCTAAAAGGCAATCCTCTTTTTTTTTTTTTTCCAAATCAAAATCTTTCCAGCTTCCACTTTATGGTGTTGGAGGAGTACCAGACCCTTCCTAATGGTGGTGCTGGACTCTGGCTCCTCTCTAAGACCTGGACTGTCATCAGGAATCCTATGGAACACCAGTCCTGAATCGGTCATGGTGAGGTTTCTGCAATGGCATTTTTATTAACACAAGTGGGAGACGCAGGGAGGAACCACCCTGGAGTCAGTGGGCTGCAGGGCCCGTCCCACCCCTTTCTCTCTGCCCCTGTCTTCACACACACCCCCTTTGTTCCTTCCTTCCTTTTATCCTGCATGGCCTTCCCTGGGAGCCGTGGACCTCTCTGTTCATGATTGTGCAGCAACATTTATTCCAACCATGATTCTCAACCTTGGGGATTAAAATATATGCCCAGGACAGAGTGCTAGCCCGGAAGTTCTGATGCAGTGGGTTTGGGGCACACCCTAGGCATAGCAGTCCCAGGAGATTCCAATGAGCATCCCACCTGCAGCAGGTTGTCTGCATGTCCCTCTGGGCCGGGGGTCAGCTGCCTCATGTGCTCAGATACTTGCTTCTCTCTTCTGCCCAGCCAAGGGTCCTCTTGAAGGGCAGGATCTTATGGAACGCCCTAGCCAGTATGGGTACAGGGACCAGCCCCATAACCTCTCAGCACCAATCTTTGGAGGAAGAAAGATATACCAGGGATGCTGTGATTCTGTTGGTAAAAATCAGTGGCATTTTCTGAATACCTGGGCTTTTCCGGGTTTTCCTGATGTGGGACTCAGCCAGTCTCCAGAAGTCTGCAGGGGAGACGGAGCATTTTGGCATGGGCTTTTCTGGGTTCTCTCCATTACTCCTCCCAACAGCCCTCGGGATTAGGGCTTGATCCCCTTCATTTTACAGATGAGAAAATGAAGAGGTCGCAGGGACAAGGCCATCTTGGTGACAGGGAGAAATTACTTACAAGAAACTGGACCTTGGTCAGACTTGTTCCAGGGAAAAGGAAGGAGAAGAGAGAAGAGGGGAGGAGGGGGAATGGATGATCGAAAGAGGGGGCTTATGGCAAGATTCAGGGACTCTGCCAATAAGAGCCAGACTTAGGCTCTCAGTCCCTTTGCCCTGGTCACTGCAGAGGTCAACCCCACATCATGGGGAAGGGACACTTGAGGGAACCTGAGATTGGGGATATGATGAGGCCGTGCCCAGAGTCTGCTGCTGGCTGCAGGGGTGACTTCAGTGAAGCGCTGGCCCTCTGGGGACCTTACTCCTATATACTGCCACATGAGGGGGCCTGTGATCCATCCCCTCTTTAATAATGGTGGTGGCACCACTGCCCAAGCACTGCATGGTGGCCCAGAGGTCCATGCAGGATCAGCTCCAAGGCTCCTGCCACCACTTTCTGTCCCTGTGGTGTGAATGGGTGTCTTAATGTCTCCATGCGCCCGCTTCCCATTGTGATACCCGGAAAGCTCTGTCTCCCTTGCAGACTTTTGGAGACTAGCTGAGCCCCACAACAGGAGCACAGCTAAGTAAGTTCTCAGTACAGATGTCCTTTGCCACCATCAGCAGCATGGCTGTTATTATTATTACTAAGTAATACTATTAGATGCTTTGTTAGTTCATTTAACCCACAGTCACCCAGAGGCAAGGGGACCAGCACTCTGAGAGGGTGCACAACTGCTCGGATCAGGCAGCTGGTCTGTGGCAGAGCCTAGTGTCCAGGCTGCCCCACTCCCAGACCAAACCAACCAGAACCCAGTGTGAGCTTTTCAAAGGAAGAGGCTGCCGTGGGGTCAGTGGGAAGGAGGACGCATTTATTGAGCACCTGCTGTGTTCTTGTGATTAAATTTAATCTTTAGAATTGGTACAGGTGATTGATCTAATTATTCTCAATGCAGACATGGGGAAGCTGAGCTCAAAGAGGCTCCGTAACGCCTGTTTCCAGAGAGTAGAGCAGGGGATCCCACACTGGGTGTGTTTGACACTTGACACTGGAGCCAGAACCTCCCCAGACTGGAGCTACTGTGAGTGTGTGTGTGTGTGTGTGTGTGTGTGTGTGTGTGTGTTTGGCCAGGGCTGGGGCCTTTGTCTCCTGGGCTCTCTGTACCAGGGGGATTGTCTGGGCGTGACTCTGGAGGGCCTGAGAGCTGGCTGCAGGGAGGAGGGTAGGGCTGTGCGTTCATGCTGCCCTCCTGGGGGGTGCAGATAAGTGGCCCCAGGGGGCTGCGCTGAGGACCCTCTAACTAGCTTGTTGCCATGGGGATGCTGACTATGAATATAGGCTAGAAGTCCAGCTTGAGCCTGCCCTTCGGGGCCAGTGGAGACCCCTGGCTGGGGCGTTTGTCTGTGTTGGGGGCTGCCTGGGCCCTTCCATCCACATCTCTCCATTGTTTAAAGCAAAGGCCTCCATTTCTCCCATGTCCCTCAGGAGGGCCCTCTTGGACATGAGAGAAGATGGCTGCCTCCTCTTCCTGGCACGGGGGACAGTAGGTCTCCTTGCAGACAGGTACCCAGAGCAAGAAGGGAACACATAGGGTCTCATAGCCATGACTTGTTCCAGACAATACAGGCCAACCCACCCGAGACCAGACTCTTGGTACTGGGGACATTGAGGGATGAGGGACTCACCCTGCAAGAAGTAGAACAACCCATGTTCCCATGGTGAGGACCACATGGAGTCGGACCACTGGGTCTGTGTTAATGCTTTTTTTAAAAAATTTATTTTCATTTATATATAACAACGTAGTGCATTACAATCCTTATTACACATATAGAGCTCAATTTTTCATATCTCTGGTTGTATACATAGTATATTCACACCAATTTGTGTCTTCATACCTGTACTTTGGAATAATGATCATCACATTCCACCATCATTAATTACCCCCTGCCCCCTCCCTTCCCCTCCCACCCCTCTGCCCTATCTTCAGTTCGTCATCCTCCCATGCTCCCTCTCCCTACCCCACTATGAATCAGCCTCCTTATATCAAAGAAAACATTTGGCATTTGTTTTTTTGGGGGTTGGCTAACTTCACTTAGCATTATCTTCTCTAACTCTTTCCGTTTACCTGCAAATGCCATGATTTTATTCTCTTTTACTGCTGAGTAATATTCCATTGTGTATATATGCCACATTTTTTTAAATCTTTTTTTTTTTTTTTTTTTTTAGAGAGAGTGAGAGAGGGGAGAGAGAGAGATAGAATTTTTAATATTTATTTTTTAGTTCTCGGCGGACACAACATCTTTGTTGGTATGTGGTGCTGAGGATCGAACCCAGGTCGCACGCACGCCAGGCGAGCGCACTACCGCTTGAGCCACATCCCCAGCCCAATGCCACATTTTAATCCAATCATCTATTGAAGGGCATCCAGGTTGGTTCCACAGTTTAGCTATTGTGAATTATGCTGCTATAAACACTGATGTGGCTGTGTCCCTGTAATATGCTGTTTTTAAGTCCTTTGGGTATAGACCGAGGAGAGGGAGACCTGGGTCAGATGGTGGTTCCATTCCCACTTTTCCAAGAAATCTCCATACTGCTTTCCATATTGGCTGCACCAATTTGCAGTCCCACCAGCAGTGGATGAGTGTGCCTTTTTCCCCAATATCCTCGCCAACACTTATTGTTGTTTGTATGCATAATAGATGCCATTCTGACCGGAGTGAGATGAAATCTTAGAGTGGTTTTGATTTGCATTTCTCTAATTGCTAGCCATGATGAACATTTTTTTCATGTGTTTGTTGATTGATTATATATCGTCTTCTGAGAAGTGTCTCTTCAGGTCCTTGGCCCATTTATTGATGGGGTTATTTGTTTGTGTTAATGCTTTATTATGAAAAGATTCAAACATTAAAAAAACAAGAGAGAGAACTCAGTGGAGCTCAAGTACCCATCTCCAGCTGCAATGACTGGCAGCTTTGACACTCTTGCTTCTTCTGTCCCCTCTTGTCTTTCTCCTCTTCTTTTTTTTTGGATGGGGTAGTTGACAGCAGATCCTAGGTATCAGATCATTTCATCTGAAAATAATTCAATAAGCACCTCTCACTGAGAGAGACCACGCCAGGTGACACCTAACAAAATAGAGTGTGCCCGCGGAGGATATCATCTGAGGCTCAGCGCATCTTCACCTCCCCCTTTCCCTTCATTAAATATGTAAATATGCTTGAGGATGTACTGAGGACCCTGCGGCAGGGTGGCGTCCTGTGCTATAGCTTTGGGGCCACAGAAGAGCGCAGCCTGAATGCCTGTGGCTTGAAGTGGGTTGATGGGCAGTTTCCTCCTATGCCAAAGCAATCACCTCTTCCAAAGCTGTTGGGAAGATCGAATGAGATTCTGTAGGAACAGTACCGGGTCCACGGTAGAGACAGAGCAAATGGTGGCAGTGACCAAGAGGCTTTCTGTTTATAGGTGAGGGAACTGAAGTTCAGAGGAGAGGGACTCACCCAAGGTCACACAGCTGAGTAGTGAGGCACAAGCCTTCCAAGTGTGCTGGGATGTCCATTCCACATACCCCTCTCACCCTCTCTAATCCTGTCCCTGCCTGCCACCTCCTCACACTACAAATGGAAATGACACAGAGGGTGATGGCAGAAGGTCCCCTCTGTCTTGACAACCAGTGGGTCTGTCATGGTGCTCTGCACTAAGCAGGTGATGGCACGTCACTAGACCTGGCTCCAAGAGACCCAGGGCAACATCTTTCCCCTCTCTGACCTCTGCTTCCCCACCTCTATGATGAGGGCCTGGACCTCTACGTGGTCTTCAGGACCTCTTCTAATTCTGTTTTATTCATACCAGGGTTAGTGACCCTGGGAATGTGGGGGACATTTGAAGCCCAAGACCACAGGCTGCAGGACAGTGAGGGCATGAGGGTGACCATCCTGTTTTGGAAAACAGGGATGGAGCAGCCTAGTTCAGTGGGACTGAGCTCCTTAACCCTGCCCTTGGACCGTAGGGCCTAAAATTGGGTCTGTTGACTTGGACATTATAAGCACCACATAGGGGAGACTCAAAAGTTCACTGCTACTACAACTAGATGGAGGATCAGTGAGGAAACAGAAGCCTTGAACAACACTGTAAACCAACTAGACCTAATAGGCACTATTTTCTAATGGTGATTTAATAGATTCCACTCAACAAAAGCAGGATATACATCACTCCCAAGTGCACAGGGAACATGCTTCAGGATGGGTCAGGTCTTATGTCATATCTGCAAATCTGTTTGCAATGAATGTTAAAAGATTGATATCATACACCGTATGTTGCCTGATGACGGTGAGGAATGAAATCGGAAATCAAGAGCAGAATGGAATTTGGCAAATTCACAAATATGGGGAAATTAAACAACACAAAATGAATGGGTCAAAAAAATGAATCTCAAGGGTAATATGAGAATACTTGGAGATGAATTCAAATGGAAACAACATATCAAAACTGATGGGATGCAGCAAATGCTGTGCTCAGAGGGAAATTTATAGTCATAAGCACTTACGTGAAAACAGATCTCAAATCAATAACTTAACCTTGCACTTTGCAAGAAAAAGAAGAGCAAACTAAGCTGCGGTAAGCAAAACATAAAGATTAGAGTGGAGGTAAATGAAACAGGAAGTAGAAAAACAATAGAGAGAATCAACAAAACCAGAAATTGCCTCTCTGAAAAATTCAATAGAATAAAGAAATATTTATCTAGATTGACCAAAAAAAAAAAAAAAAAAAAGAGGGAGGAGGGAGTACACTCAAATGACTAAAATCAGGAATGAAAATGAAGATCTGGGCTGGGGATGTGGCTCAAGCGGTAGCGCGCTCGCCTGGCATGCGTGCGGCCCGGGTTCGATCCTCAGCACCACATACCAACAAAGATGTTGTGTCCGCCAATAACTAAAAAATAAATATTAAAATTCTCTCTCTCTCTTTCTCTCTCTCCCTCTCTCACTCTCTCTTTAAAAAAAAAAAAAAAAGAAAAAGAAAATGAAGATCCTACTACTGTCCCGAAACAAATAAAAAGGATGAGAAAAGTTCACTGACAGATTTGAAAGAAGCTCCGCCCACTGCTTTTCTAGAGCCATGGAGACAAGTATCAGAAATGGTTGGTTACAGCTGTCATCAGTGAGACAGGGCTGGGCAGGTGGAACTGGGGCATTTGCTCTTCACGTCAAGCTCTTTAAGGTGATTTTTGTAAATGCTCTATTATAAAATATGACTCAGTTACCACCTAGTCAAGAATTAGAGTAGGCCCCCTCATAATCTCACCCACTCTCCTCCCCAAAGATGACCACTCTTCTAGATGTTAGGGCTTGTTCTCTTGTTTTCCTTGATTGGTCTGCCCTCTTTATATTTCTCTCTCTCATTTTAGGGGGAGGGTTGCTGGGGATCAAACCCAGGGCCTTGTGTGTGCTAGGCAATTGCTCTATCACTGAGCTGTATCACCAAAACTATTTTTACCATCTCTAAATGATCGTTTATTTCAATTCATGTTTTGGGCTTTATGTACATCAAATCATAAAGCAGGTTCTCTTCTGAATCTGACTTCTTGCATTTTCTCTTATGTGTGTGAGAGTCCCCCGTATGGTGACATACAGCAAAAGTTGCTCATCTACTTTGCTGTATCATATTCCATTTTATGAGTATATCACAATTTTCAATTATTCATGGTATGGACATTTTTTTAAAACAATAAAAAGCCATGTGCAACTGAAAATTTAAAAATTTAAATTTTTTTAAAAAAACATGTGCATGGGCTGGGGATGTGGCTCAAGCGGTAGCGCGCTCGCCTAGCATGCGTGCGGCCCGGGTTCGATCCTCAGCACCACATACCAACAAAGATGTTGTGTCCGCCGAGAACTAAAAAATAAATATTAAAAAAAAAATTCTCCCTCTCTCTCTCTCCCTCCTCTCTCACTCTCTCTTTAAAAAAAAAAAAAAAAAAAAAAAAAAAAAAACATGTGCATGAAGATAGATCAACAAAATATTTTAAAAATGCAAAATAGAAATGGAACTTAACGAATATTATATTTTCATTCCTAAGAGCTTTACTTCCTTTTTGGGGCTTCCAGTCATCCAGAAAGCCAATCTGGGTGTCAGGGGGAAATAGGTCATTTAGGCAGGAACCCAGAAGAGCTGAATCTGAGAGACGTCCACATCCTCGTGGGGTCTCAAGTTGGGGAGATCACATAGATGGAGCAAAACCACTCTGTCCCTTCCACCCAACCCCTGCAGCTTTCCAACAGGCAGACGAGTGCACAGGCAGGCAGCTGGGCAGGGAATGCACATACGGGCACACACGTGGGCACCTGTGAGCATCCCAGAGGTGGCAGTATCTATGAGTACCTGACCACCAGGCAAGGTCTGTGCACCGAGAAGTTGGTGGAAAAAGAGGAGGGGAAGGAGGGGGAAAAATCCCCTCATTTCTGAAGAAATGTCCCAGATTAGATTTGTAAATCAAAAACCAATATATAACATGCAAGAATTGATCTGTTTTATATTCCTCAGTTACATTTTTGTGAAGCACATTTAGAAGATTTAGAACGTATTTGCGCCTGCTGGTTGGGCCATTATATGCTTGAGTTCATACATCTATTTGTGAGGCTATAAAACAGGCATCGACTACCATGTAAATTGTGTTCTCCACAATAAATTATATGCATACTTGCAAAAATACATAACTGCCGTAGCTGGGCCGACGCAGCCGGAATACTAATGAGGGCGAAAGTTGCTTTGTCCCTCTTCTCCGGCCTAATTTAGCCTCTACATCAAAAATTATGTAGGAAAAATCACTTTATCCTCTCACTGAGAAATAAAATAGCACTCATGGGCACCCTCATCTCTTCCCACCCCCCTTCCTTTTAACCGAACACTACCATTTTCATACTAATTTTAGCTGCTCCAGGTTTCCAGGGAAGAAACCTGGTTCAGCTGAAGCTGGGGAGTCGCTGGGCTGTCTGCATGCATGAGAAGGCTGTTGGAGCTGGCGTGCACGCGTGCAAGCACGTGCACACACACACACACATTCCCTCCCAGTGGTTTGAATCCACTTATACTAAGGCATGTCCACACCATGCACACAGACATGCGTGTAAATGTGAGGATGTGCCCCAGATGAGGATGCATAGACACTCCATGAGCATTCGCCCGTGTGGCACAGATTCCTGCCCTCTCCCTGGTGTAGACCTGAATGCATGGAGACACATGGGGAAGTTGAATTCAGTCCAGCCCAGCAATTGTTGACTGAGCACCTATTATACGCCAGGGACGACACTTGGCATTGGGAATACTGAGATTAAAAAAAAAGAAGAAGAAAAAAAAAGAAAAAGAAAAGAAAGAAAGAAATTAAGGACTAAATTTTAGCTCACAAGTTTGGGGAAGCAGCTTTATAAAAGTCTGGGGAGGGCGCACCCCTTCGTGCCCATGTTGTTAGTACGCATGTCCTCCATGACTCGTGTACACACACACACACACACACACACACACACACAGAGTCCTTATGCCCACAGACACACACCTGTGGGGGTATTCATACACACCACCTGCTCAGGTTTATGTGTGCACACACACGCACACGCATCAGTACAGCTACCTTCCTACTCTCATAGTGCTGCAGGCTAAGGCTGCGCCACCCCTGTCTTTTCTGCAAGCCTGAGTTAACCTCACACCCCTCTGGCTGGCCCAGCTTGTGGGATTCTTGTTGTGTATTCTGAAATCAGAGCCACATCTGACTCCTGTGGCTAGTGTCCTTGTCTCCCTCCCACCACCCCCACCTGGTGCCCTTGCTCCAGGGTCCTGTCCTGCTGGGAGCTCCAGAGGGCTCTTGCAGGCACAAGGAAGAGCTTGTTTCTGTGGTCTCCGGCCAGTCCCTGTCTCCTTTTGGATAGTCTACATTTATTTATTTATTTATTTGGTACCAGGGATTGAACTCAGGGGCACTCGACCGCTGAGCCACATCCCCAGCCCTATTTTGTATTTTATTTAAAGATAGGGTCTCACTGACTTGCTTAGTGCCTCGCTCTTGCTGAAGCTGGCTTTGAACTCATGATCCTCCTGCCTCAGCCTCCCAAGCCACTGGGATCACAGGTGCACGCCACTGCATCTGGCTCAGTTTACCTATTTTTAAAATGTGGGAATCAGATGGTCTCTAAGGCATCCTGCTTGTTGCTGAGAAAAGGTGGGTCTCTGTCTAAGCCAGAAAGTGTGAGATGCCATGGATGGGACAGCCCCACACTGGGGGGCACTACCCAGCCTTGAGCTTGAAGCCTATGTGAAGCAGACCCTGAAGGGGCGTGGCCAGGAGAAACTTTGTCCTGGAGAAGGCGGGTGGAGGAGACAAGTCCGTGCGAAGCGGGCTAGGATCCAGTCTGAACTAGCTCAGATATTTATAGGTGCCAGACACAGTTCTAGTGGAATTTCATTCCCTCTTCAAATACCAGAAGGGCTGTCATGGGGCATAGGGAGGGGACTTCCTCTATGTGACCCACTTGGCAGAAATAGGACAGTGAAAAGTGGGTGGAAGCTCCAAGGAGACAGACAACCTTTAGTTCAATATTATGATCGATATGATTTCTCTGTGTGTGTGCAGGGCTTCGGGTCCTGATATTGCACATTTTGTTCCTGTGTCGTCCTTTGGCTCACTTACTTCTGTAGAGCTCTCCTATTTTATACATATGTTCTTAATTTATATTATATTTTACAATATATATTTTGAGGATTGAACCCAGTACCTCTAGGCCACATCCAGAGCCCTTTTTATTTTTTATTTTGAGACAGGGTCTCCGTAAGTTGCTGAGGCTGGCTTTGAACTTGTGATTCTCCTGCACCAGCCTCCCGACCCACGGGGATTACAGGTGTGCATTGTCATACCTGGCTTCCTCCTATTATATTTTCATACTATACTATTTCCTCTTTCTTTTTCAGTACTGGGGATTTAACCCAGGGACCCTTTACCACTGAGCTACACCTCTGGCCCTTTTTATTTTCTATTTTGAGACAGGGTCTCAATAAGTTGCCCAGGCTGGCCTCACACTTGTGATCCTCCTGCCTCAGCCTCCTGAATAGCTGGGATTATGGGTGTGAGACACTAGGCCCAGCTCATTACTTCCTCTTTTTACTAGCTAGCTTTTTCAGTAGAAAGTTATTTTCTTTAAAAAAAATATTTTCATTGAAAAAAATAATACAGGCACATAATAAGACATTCAAATTGATCAATAGTACTGATTGGTAAAAAGCAGTTCTCTCCTTACCCAGACTTCCCAGGTTCACAGTCATCTGGTTTCTAACTCTGGAAACGACCACCATTACCAGTATTTATGGGTTCGCTCAGAAATGTACTCTGCATACAAGCCTCATCTATCTATTTATCTATCCATCCATCCATCCCAATCCTTTAACCCAAATTTGAACATACCACATACTGTCTGTCCAGATCCTTGCTCTCCCCTCTGCCGAAGCTTAACTATGCAGCTAAGAAATTGTAAAACGTTTTCCACCTGGCAATGTCCATCAATGGGACAGGATAACAGGTTCCCCAACACTGGCGATGTGCAAGTGCTGGCTAGCTGACCCCTTGGAGAGAGAGAGATGGAAGAACTGAGCCCGTGACTGCGGAGGGAGGTTCAACTTGTGTCTTCTCCGGTTCTTTCCACTGGGTGATTTCTTGGATACAAAGACAGCAGCTCTTTATCCTATTTTCTTCCCACCTCTCTCCACTCCTCCCAGCCCCCACAAGCTGGGCCAGGGTCACCAAGGCCTAAAGCTGCCCAACCTTGGCTTCCAGCCTGTGTAATTGACAAGAACCCCCCAGAGATGGCCTCTGTCTGTGCCAGCCACATGCCACTAAACTCCAAATTAAGAGGCCCAGCTGAGATTTCTGTCTTCTTCCACCCCTACCCCTGGGGCCAATCCTCTCTCATTTCAGGAGGGGAATGGAACTAGAAGTTTGGATTTGGGAAGGGGGGTGGAGGGGGCTGGCCACCAAAGCCAGTGCCTCTATGCTCCAGAGAGATGTGCGTGTCCTACCATGCGGCTTAAGACTTCTCCAAAACACCGTCCCCCCAAATCCAATAAAATTGCAAATTTCACTGTATTTCACAATATCCTAAATAAACATGAACAGCATGCGTTTCTCTTCCTTGCATCAAATATTAATCTGCCCGTGGCCAGCGCCGGCTCCCCCGCGTGTGTGCGCACGCTGGGTAAACACCGGGGAGATTGCGATGCCAGACCTTCCCTTCTCTTCCCCAAGTCGAGAGCATGACAAATTTTTCTCCTAATTACACCTGCCACTGTTTGCCTTCTAATACTGTAAATCCTCCATCACATAGTTTTTCAGATTTGGGATTAGGTTCTCTTCCTGTCCTACAAATGATTGGAGGGGGTGGGGGATGGGGAGCGAGTGGAGGATGGCGTGGTCGTGTGGCACTGCTTTCTGGTTTCTCCATGGGGGTCCCTGAGTTGGGCATAGGCAGTGTCTCCAGACTGCTGACCCTCCCTTAGGGTGGGAAGGAGATCCTAAGGGGAGGTATGGCAGGAGGGTGATGGAGAGCAAACACCTGCTCAGGTGCGTAGAAACCCTCTTCCTGGCTAGCCACCCCCACCCCCATCACCCAGTAATCCTGGAGATGGTAAAAAAAAATCCAAGATGGAAAGGAGCAGGTATCTGGAAAGTGTTCAGCCTGGTGGCCAGCACGGGGGATGGGGAATGAGGGGGAGACAGACCCCCCAATCCCTTCTGCCTTGCTCTGGATCCTGGTAGAAGCCATTGTTATCTCTCCTGGTGCATGAAACCTACCTGCTACTGTTTTCCCATCTCATTTCACTGCTCCCCAATGAACCCACTGTCCCCAGCTGCCACTGTGCTCTTTCTAAAGCTCAGAGCTCTCCGGTCATGGGAGGCCCTGCCACAAAACCCCTGGTGACATTCCACCAAGTCTGAGTAATATCCAGGCCCAGCCTTTAAGGCCCTCTGCCGAAGGCCACCTCCATTCTCTGGCTTCCCCTCCCCTCCCCGTGCTCTCTGTCCACCTGCTCTGAGCTGTGGCCACCCTGCTCAACCTCTCTCCCTTCCTCAGACGTGCTGTGCAAGGTGCCCCCTCTGGTCCTCTGCTCAGGCCATTCCCTCTGCCTGAAATCCCTGTTGGAGCACCCACTTTCTTTCTGGGTATTCGTTCCTGAGGTCACTACCACCTTGAAACTTTTCTGGATCCCCCATAATTTTTTTTTCTTTTTTACAAGCAAGTTTTTAAAAAATATTTTATTAGTTGTTGTTGGACCTTTATTTATTTGTATGTGGTGCTAAGAATCAAACCCAGTGCCCCACACATGCTAGGCAAGAGCTCTGCCACTGAGCCACAACCCCAGCGTCCACCCCCCCAATCATTTTAAAATCTCCTCTTCTTTGTGCTCCTGTGGGTATTTGCAGGTACCACAATTTGGGCTCAGACTCCTGCCTTATCTGTTGATGGCGTAGGAAGGTCTATGCGGTAGGTGCCTTGGAGGCGAAGCCCAGCTCTTAAGTGTTTCTGTCACTTCAATGTCTGTCTAGCTTCCCAGTCTTGGTATTGCATAGGGGTGGCACTTTGTGTGTGGAGGTGACAAGAGCATCTTCCTGTTGCCCCTAAATGCATAACCCAATCGACTCCCTGCTCCATCTGTGGGTGAGAATGGGCAGCCCCGCCTGACCTTGTGGTTGCTACCCAGCCTGGCAGATAGCAAGTAGCCACGGCCAGCACAGTCCAACAGAGCCACAGAGGCAGGGGGCGCTGGGGCTGAAGACACTGGAAACCTGCCCCTCCACCCCGGTTTCCTGCCCTGTGCCCATGCTGGTGTGATAGAATTCCCTCCCAGTTATCCACATACCTGGCACATCGAAGCCTCACTGAGAAGACCCAAGTCATTCCCCTGGGACTCTGGCTTATGCAGTATTATTGACACTTTTATTTTGGGAGAGGCTGCAGGTACCAGCTTTGCCCTTCTGATTCCACTCAGTTCTTAGAGGCCTCTGCCTTTAGGGGTGCTCCAGTCCCTAACAAAGAAGGAGGCCCCCCACTCTCTATGGCTGGAGGCCCAAAGTGAGGCTTGGGATGGTGGTCTTGGGCTTGCTCAAAGAAACCCTGGTGAGGTCTCCATCCTTCCCAAACTCCCCTGGAGTGGCTCTTAAAGTCTTCCCTCATAGTCAGCTTGTTCAGCTTGAATAATAACTGTCCCTGGCCCTGTCCCCTCCCCACACATTTCACCTTCAAAGGGCTGGGAGAGAAATTTCCCTAATTAATTAACTCCTCTGTAGCCTGCCCTCCATGTCATCGGGTGATTAATCGTCACTGTGACTTTAAATCCAGGGGTGGAGGGAGGTTGGCAGGGGTGGATGCCAGAAGCAGGAATCTGGGGACAGGGGTAGCCTGAGGGCCTTTCCCGGGGTTGGAAGACCCCTGCTTCACCCTCATTCTCGCCCTTGCCCAGAGGATGGCTGAGAGGCTCCAGAGCCAGACCCACAAATGCATCCATCAATAATCAATCGATGAGTCTCAAATATGAGACTGTGAGAACTGGGGCATTCTGGGAGAGGCAGGGTGGCTCCTGCTTATCTTAAAGTCTGCAAAACAGGGTAGAAGTTAAGGACGCGGGCTTTAGCATCAGGAAGAACTAAAGTCTAGTCCTAACTCAGCCTCTTTCCAGCCATGTGACCGTGGGCTGGTCACTTGGCCTTCCTTGGTCTGGGTATTCTAGCCCCAGGACCTGCCTCCTGGGGGAGTGGGGAAGGTGAGATGGGGCCATGGGTGTGAAACTCTTGGTGTGGCAGAGTGCACAGCCAGGGCTCAGATGGAGGCACAGAGGCTGCTGCTGTTACATGGTGAAGGATTGGAGGCCAGGACCTCCGCCAACCCATTGCCAGCCAGGATCCTCGCTCCCCAACTCTGACCTCTCCTCTACCTACTCTGTGTGGAGCCACACAACCTAAACCTGCTGTGTGACCCTGGCTGGGCAAGCACCTCATGTGCTCATTTCCTGATCTAGAAACAGAAACAAAGCTGCCCTACCCTCATCCTTCCAAAGCACCAGGACACAAACAGGGATAAGGTGGGGTCTTCCTCTGAGTGGCTCCACAGCAGGAAAGATATGGGGGAAGTAAATACCCGCAAATATGGTCTGAGCAACGACAGAGGTGCAGAGGGCATTCATTGCAGGAGGCAGGAATGGCATCATGGTCCCAGAGTGCAGCCAGGGCAAGAGGACATGAGGCTTAGCACATAATAGTTGCTCAGTAAACATCTGTTCCCTTCTCCAGCTTTCCTCCTCCCCATATGGCCTAGCTTTTTAGACAAAGAACCCCAATTTCTGTCCTTCTGCTGAGTCTTCAAGGCCTAGAAATAAGGACAGACAATAGGGCCCCTTGGGGACTCCTTACCGCACTCAGTCTCACTTCATCTCCCTCCCCCATCACCACCGTTAGCTAAGATTTGTTGAGTGCTTATTGCTTTCAGGCACCGGCAAGTGCTTTGGAATGGAATGACCTAATTTAAACCTCACAACAGCCCCATTTGACAGTTGAGAAGTCTGAACCAGAGCCTGAGGGACCCAGGAAAGGATTAAACCCAGGTGGGCTTTGTGTGTGTATATGTGTGTGTGTGTGCGTGTGTGCAAAAACCAAGAGTTTAAAAAAGTGTGCGTGGCCAGATAAGGGTGTGTGCAATCAGAAGAGGCAAATCCCTGGCCCACAGACTCCTGGCAACACCCAGCAGCAAAGCTTCTGGTGTTCAGGTTTGTTGGTTTCATTCTTTTTTTTTTTAGTGCCGGGGATTGAATTCAGGGGCACTTGACGACCAAGCCACATCCCCAGCCCCATTTTGTATTTTATTAGACACAGGGTCTCACGGAGTTGCTTGGCACTTCACTTTGAATTCGCGATCCTCCTGCCTCAGCCTCCCAAGCCACTGGGATTACAGGCTGCTCATTCACTTATTCAGTGAAGTTTTCCAGCGCTGTGTGCTCTGCAGCAGCGACCAGAGTTCCGCAAGCTCCGCCCTGCCCTTGAGATCCCAGATGTGCCCAGAGGCGCTGCTGCTGCGCTAGGAGCTGGCAGGGTTCAGGAAGGTGTCCAGGGCTGAGCCACGGGGGCTCTCCTGTAATCCCAGCAGCTCAGGAGGCTGAGGCAGGAGGATGTCAAGTTCAAAGTCAACGTCAGCAATTTAGCGAGGCCCTAAGGAACTTAGCGAAACTCTGTCTCAAAATTTTAAAAAATGAAAAGGGCTGGGGATGTGACTCTGTGGTTAAGTGCCCCTGGGTTCAATCCCCAGTAGAAAAAAAAAAAAAAAACAAGGTGTGAGGGTCCAGGCACCCGAGCACAGGTAGGGGTGGGCAGGCAGTTCAGGGTGGGCCACGGGGAGCTGAGGGATGAGAGGGGCTTGGTGGGTTCTGGGCACAGCAGGCATCTGTGGGTGGATCCTGGGTGCGTGGTGAACACGGGTAGAGCCAAGGCCTTCTCCTAGGAACCCTGGTCACCTCTTCCACCCTTCCCCTTCCCCTCCTCCTTCCCCTGGCTGAGCTTTGTGCAGGAGGCTGGCTCCCACCTCGGGCCTATGTGTGCTGTTCCCTGTGCTGGGAACGCTGTGCCCCCTATATCCAGCTTCTCACCCTCTCTGAGCCTCTGCTCAAAGGCCCCTCCTAGCCAGGCCTTCCCTGACTAGCCTGTCCACTCCCGAAGCCCCACCTGGACACTCCCTCTTCCCTCACCTGTCACTGTCATTGATTTTTTCTCCTTCCATTAGAATCCATGCCCATGAGGGGAGAGGGAAGTAGGTTTGTGTTTTTGTTTTTACTGTGGTAAAATGAACATATGTATTATTTCGATAAGTAAATGAATCAATGACATTAAATATATTCTCCATGGTATGCAACTGTCACCACATCCCTCAAATAAACTCCATGCCCTTTAAACAATAACTCCCCATTCCTTCTTCCCCAGCTCCAGAGAAGCTCTATTCTGTTTTCTGACCCTGAATTTGCCTACTTTAGATACCTTGTGTAAGTAGAATCATAGAATATTTGTCCTTGCATGTCTGATATATGTGACTTAGTTTTCAAGTTCTATCTATGTTGTAAGCATATATCAAAACTTCACTCCTTTTTATGGCCAAATAATATTCCACTGTACGCAGCCACCATATTTTGGTGACAACTGCCTACTCAGTACCCAGCAGAAAGCCTGGCTCAGACTCGGTGTTCAGTGAATACTTGGCAAATGATTGAATGTTTACAGTTTTGCTTTTTAGAGTCATTGCATCTGAGACCCTAGAGGCGCCTTCAGACAGGGGAAAATGCATGTCCTGGGTGGCAGGGATGAGGAGACGGGCACGGGTGTGAAGAGGGGGCTCAGCTGTTCTCCTATGGGGGGCTCCTTCTTGCCCTGGGCAAAGTCCTCCGCCCTCCCTTCCTCATTTCAGAGGAGGCTGGGGTGGGAAGTCTCTTGTGAGATAGTTCATGTCTTCCCTCTCTGTCCTGATCTGGCTTCTCTTTTACCCTTTGGGGCACTCGGTGTTTTGGTTTGGGGTGCTCTGTGCCTGACCTATGGAGGGGGCCCCAGTTCTGGCAGGCTGGAAGCAATGTCCCTGTTGGGCAGCTGTCCTCAACCCCAGAGTACTGAAGGTCTGGACTCGCCTGTGAGAAGGCCCAGATGTCCCCAGATGTCCAGCCTCGCTCCTGCTAATTAGTGCAATTAATTAACATGTGGCTTCGCGGCTCTGGGAGTCCTGGGCTCTCTTGACTGGCTGGGGCAATGCTGCAGACAAGTGTTGGGGGCCTGAGGAGGGTCAGTGAAGGAGATGGGCTCTAGGCTGACCCTTCATGGACAGAGGGCCCCCTCCCACGGGCATGATTGAGAGGCCTCTCATTCTCCTGTTTCCCTGGGCCCAGGAAAGCCACAGCACCAAAAAGGTGGGGTAAAGGGAGGGGGACTCAGCCAAATATATGTGTGTATGTGTACAGACACACACACACACACACACACACACACACACACTTTTTTGGGGGGGATACTGGGGGTTGAACCAGGGGTGCTTTACCACCGAGCCACATCCCCAGCCCTTTGTATTTTTTATTTCGAGACAAGGTCTCACTAAGTTCTTTAGGGCCTTTCTGAGTTGCCAAGCCCGGCCTTGAACTTGCAGTCCTCCTGCCTCAGCCTCCTGAGTTCAAAGATATTTATCATAATCACAGAAAACTGTAACATAGACATAGCCCCTGCCCTGGGGAAGCCCCTGGTCTTATGGGGGAATGAAATAGAAAAGAGACCCTGAGCCCTTTGAGGGGTGCAGAGGTAAGTGTCAAAGGAGGGGTGGGGAGGAGGAGGAAGGGTAGGGTCCTTGGGGAAGTAGCTGCCCTGTGTCCCTTGAAGGAACAGAGAGAGGAAACTTTAGCCAGGACGCCCTTGAACCTCCTGGGAACAGTGAGAAGCGACACTAAATTGGGATGACTAATGGGTTGGCCTAAGCTTGAGCACCCGTGTGAGGGAGAAGATGGCAGAGGCCCTGAGAGACCTGCAGGCAACAGCCTCGGGCTTCAAGCTGAAGATGGTGGGGATCTGCTCAAAGTTGCACCCCTGCCACCTAGCCTCCAGGGATGGGGGTGGGGGTGTGTGTGTGCCTGGCTTGGGTGGTGGGATCAGAGAAGGAGCAGGGGCCCACTGTCTAGGGAAGATGTTCCTGGTGAATGTCATTGTGACCAATGGGTCACGGGTAAGAGAAAGAGAAGACTGGGGAGAATGACAGTCTGGAGGGAAATGTCTGGAGGATGAAGGGATGGATCTTTTCAATGTTGCTTTCTTTTTTAAACTTAAAAAAATGTTGAAGATTGAACCCAGCCCCTGAGTGATGGGGCATCACTAAGTCGCTGAGGCTGGCCTTGAACTTGTGATCCTCCTGCCTCAGCTTCCAGAATCACTGGGATTACAGGTGAGCACTACTACTCCCGGCTTCTTCTTGGTTTATTTATTTATCAGTTGTAGTTGGACACAATACCTTTATTTTATTTGTTTACTTTTATGTGGTGATGAGGATGGAACCCAGGGCCTCCCACGTGCTAGGCGAGCGCTGTACCACTGAGCCACAACCTCAGTCTCCCCCTACCCCATTTCTTAATCTTTTCTTTTAGATCCACTGGGCTCCAAGAGACTTTGCACCAAATGCTATTATTATTATCCCAATTTCATAGTGGAAGAAACTGAGGCTCAGAAGAGGAGAACGTGGTATGGCAGGAGCTGGAGGGGAGAGATGGGGTACTTAATGTCCCTGGGCTTACAGTCCTTAAGGGAGACAGAGGTTTTAGTGGGGATTAGGAAACAGCTGTCGTGATGGGTTGGTAACAGTTCAACAATTGGCTCTTTCGGGGAAAACACAAAACACAAACCTGATTTGTAGTATTTGCCAATTCCCATGGTGTAAGCTCTCTTACTGTGGTGGGTTTCAAGTGACTGACCTGATGTCACTGGATGTGAAATTGGAAGGAGATGTGCACAACTGGCTGCCGAGTATCCCCACCTTCCAAATGCCACTGACTCACAAGTTCTGTGAATGTTCCCAGCCTGAAAGAAATATCAGAACAGACCCCACCGCTCCCCACCAACCCTGATCTCTGTTCACTCCCCCTTCACCCTGAAATGTGAACCGATGAACAGAAAGACCAAGGGAGATGGCAAAGTGCCTCTGATTTGGTTAGCCTTAGGTGTTGAACTTGTCTGTCTCCCTTCTTGTGGACAGGATCTGTAACTTGGTGGCCTTTGCCCTCCTCCTAACTGAATGTCACCTTCGGCCAGCCTGTATGGCAGCAGGTTCTCTCTGGAGTGTGAGTGCCTGGAGCCTGGAGCTTGGGTGGGTGAGATATCAGTGATGTCCTGAGATGTCCTGCCTCCTTTGTTCTTTGTTAGGGTTGTTGTTGGGGTGCTGAGGGTTGAATCCAGGGACTCCTTACCACTTAGCTACACCTCCAGTCCTTTGTATTTACTTATTTATTTTTTGAGAGGTGTCTTCCTGAATTTCCCAGGCTGGCCTGGAACTTGCTGTCCTCCTGCCTCAGCCTGTCTATCCCTTCCTACCTGGAGTCCTTTTATTTTTAAAAAATGAACTTGGAAGTTTCTGCGGCCAGGACTGGGTGCATGGGCGTCCAGCTCTGTGTGTGTGTGTGTGTGGGGGGGGTGGGTATTCAGGGCGGGGTGCTGTGGGCGGGAGTGATGGGGGGCACATGGGTGTGCGTGTGTGTGCTGGCTATTGTGTGTGTGTGTGTGTGTGTGTGTGTGTGTACCGGCGTAGCCATGGGTGGGCACGTGACGTGTAAGTCTCCTGCTGTTTGGGGGTGTCATGATCGTGTGTTGTACAGAGCGCACAGGTGTGCAACAGTGTGGGAGTGTATGTGGGAGGGGGAAGCACTGCACCACAAATTGATGTCCCTCTGTCCTTCCACCTCTCCCAGGCCCCCCACCCACAACGCTTACTGGGGTCCCTGCAGCCTGAGCCTCAGCAGACCCGTGGAGGCTCCAGGAGAAGGCCCCTACCCAGACCTCGGTGGCCTCGTCCCCTTCACAGAGGGCCGGGACCCGCTCCTGGCCCGAGCTGGTGGCCACAGCTCCTTTCCAGTGGGCCAGCGCCCTCCGGGTGCTGGATTAGCCTATGAGGGACACAATGGGCACATATGGTCCCCGGTGCGGGGCGCGGCCCGGCCCCTTCCTCGCGCTCCGGGATTAGAGCTAATGAGTCGGAAGGAGCCGACGAGGCGCGCCGCGGAGGCCGGGCTGCTGGCCGCGGAGGCCGCCGTTCATGGCGAGGTGTAATCCGCTCGGAAATCAAAGGTGGTACAGAGTATGAATTTAAATTTGACATTTATGGCTCCGGTAAGATGACGCACTCTGCAAAGGTCCCTTCTTTAGGGGGGCGGGGTGGGGAGCGCGCAGGCAGAGCCCGAGAGGGGCCATCTGCTCTGGAGGGAAGGGCGGCCGCGGGCGGGAGAGGAGAGGGGCGGGGCGGGCGGGAGAGGGGCGGGGTCAGGACCGAGTCGCCCACCCTCACCTCCTGGGTGCACCCGGGGCTGGGCTCCCGGACCCCCAGGAAGGGTCCCTAAGAGGACAGCCCAAGCAGACCTCCTGCCAAAGAGGCACTTGTTTTCCCCATTTTCAAAAAAGTTTTTTTCCCTCAATTATGGCAAAAATATATATATAACATAAATTTGCCATTTTAACCATTTTTAAGTGTCCAGCTCAGCGGCATTAATCACATCTCACAAAGTTGGACGGCTGTGACCACACTTTAGTTCCTAAATTTTTTCATCACCCTAAACAGAGACTCTGGGTGAGACTCTGTAACCATTAAGTAATAACTTGATTGTTATTGATGCTTGGCATCCATCTCCTCCCCCTTGTCTCTGGTAGCTTCTAATCTTTTTTTTTTTTTTTTTTTTTTTTTTTGGTGCTGGGCATTGAGCTCATCCCCAGTCCTTTTATTATTATCATTATTATTTATTTGTTAATTTTTTAGGTGTAGTTGGACACAATACCTTTATTTTAATTTATTTGTTTTTATGTGGTGCTGAGGATAGAACCCAGGGCCTTGCACACATGTACTAGGTGAGCGCTCTACTGCTGAGCCACAACCCCAGCGGCCCCCCCCCCAGTCCTTTTCCCAAGTGACAAGTACCATTTTTGTTTTAGTTGTAGATGGACACAGTGCCTTTATTTTGTTTATTTATTTATATGTGGTGCTGAGGGATTGAACCCAGTGCCTCACGCACTGCCAGGCAAGCACTCCACCACTGAGCCACACCCTGCCCCTCATCTCCAGTCCTTTTTATTTTTTGAGATGGGATCTTGCTAAGTTGCTGACGCTGGCCTCAAACCTGCCATCCTCCTGCCTCAGCCTCCTGAGTCAGTGGGATTACTGGGTTTTTGTGTGGCACTCCATGCTGTGTTCCACAGCAGCTGCACCATCTTACATCCCCACCAGCAGTGCATAGGGTTCGTTTTGCCGCAGCCTTACTAACTCTTGTTTTGTTTTGTTATGGTATCCTAGGAGAGAGAAGTGCTATCTCTTTGTGGTTTTGATTTACATTTCCTTAATGACTAAGGCCAAGCAACTTTCTTTTTTTCTTTTTGGTACTGGGGATAGAACCAGGGGTTCTACCACTGAGCTGCATGCCCAGGCTGTTTGATTTTTTAAATTTTGAGACAGAGTGTCACTGAGTTGCTCAGTCTGGCCTCAAACTTTTGATCCTTCTGTCTCAGCCTCCCTAATAACTGGGATAACAGATGTGCAACCACCACACCCAGCTCAACATCTTTTTACGCACTTATTTGCCATTCATATGTCTTCTTTGGAATCTGGCCCTATTTTATAGATAAGGAAGCTGAGGCTCTAAACTCCCCAGTGTGCTATGCAGCCGGCATGCTTCTCCATTTGTCCCAGCCCCTCTAGGCTCCCATCACGTCCCCCTTCAACCCCCCAGTAGCCACAAGCCACCCTCATGTTTCCAGGCACCTCTTGGGCTCTACTGAGCTCTGGGCTGCATGGATAAAAATAATAACAATAATAAAAAAGCACCCTGTGCACTGCTGGGCATGGGTGCAGGGACTGCTTCACCCCAGCCTCTGGAGAACCCCCTTGTCCCCTTGTGTTAGTCAGCGTTTTGTCCCAGGGACCAAAATACCCGACAAGAACGACTTCAAGGAGGAAAAGTTTATTTGGGGCTCCTGGTTTCAGAAGTTCAGTCCGTGGTTTGCTGACTCCATCACTCTGGGTCTGAGTGAGGCAGAGCATCATGGCTGAAGGGTGTGGCAGAGGAGAGCAGCTGGGGAGTGGAGAGAGAGCAGGGGGAGCCAGGAAGGATGTGGTCCCGGGCCACACCCCTGTTGGCCTCCTTCCTTCCACGCCCCACCTGCCTGCAGTTACCACCCAGTAGGGAATTTAATAATTGGGTGACCGGTGAGGTTACAGCCCTCATAATCCAATCGTCTCACTTCTGAACATGGATTGCTGAATGCACGAGGAAACATGCTTTTGGGGAGACATTCCAAGATCCAAATCGTAACCCTCCTCATCCCTGCGTGATGACTTCCTGCCCGTTCTTCCAGGTCAGGCAGGCAGCACCTCTTCTGAGAACTCAGCATACCTCCTCTGGACTCCCAGAGGACTTAGTCCCAGCACAGAACTCACCACACTGGATGGAGTGCGTCAGTCTAAGTCCGTTTTCAAACTCTTCTCCAAGAGTCGCAGCCATGCTCCCCTGAGTCCCGTGGACCCTCAGCATCCACTTCTGGATCAGGTGGGGGTCCTTGTTTCTGGTTACCTCCCCACTTCCCTGCACTTCAATACACAATTTTTAGGAAGAGAGAGGAAATAGGAACACCAACACTTTTGAACATTTATTGAGCACTTACTATATACCCAGCCTTACTGAGCTATTATATTATTTGTCTCAGCTTCACAACAATGCTGTAAAGGGGTGCTTTTATTCTCTCTCTCTGTGTGTGTGTGTGTGTGTGTGTGTGTGTGTGTGTGTGTGTTTGTATTCTGGGGATTGAACCCAGGGCCCTTGAACTTGCTAAGCAAACGTTCCACCACTGAGCTATACACCAACCCTTATTATCTCTCTAACAGAAAGATTAAACTCCTCACACATGGGCCTAAGGCTCTGCCTGCCCTCACATCATTGGTGGCCACCCTTGGACCCTTCCAAGCCTGCTATTCTCCAGCACAACCCTTCTGGCCTCTCATACCATTTCATCTCCCTTTTGCCCCTGAGTTGGGTGGGGGTGATTGACAGGCCTGGTGGTGAGAAAATCAGGCCTGATTCTGTACATTCACAAGGACTGTAAACCCTCTCTGTAGTGCGCAGAGTGGGGGTTAGCCTCCCTTTGCTGCAGACCAGGAAACATCTCATATCACACAGGTGTGGGAGAGGGGACAGCACTCTCAGATCTTCTGCTCTCAGGCCCAGAGCTCTTTGCTTTAACTAAGTTTCTTCCTTCATCAACCTAGAGTAGGTGTTTAAAAGCACAACCCCAGCCGTAGACCGCCTCAGCTTGGCCTTCCTCTAGCCTTTACTTTTTCATCCCTAAAATGGGAACAATAAACCTCCTCCCACAGCTGTTCTCAGAGGTTGTAATGGATGAAAAACACCCAGCACCATGCCTCACATGTAGTAGGTGCTCCATAAATTGCTTTCCCTTCACTTTTTGGGCACGACCTACCTCCTTTTCTTGGGGGTCTGCCATAGTGGGAAATGAGAATTTCTGGGTTGGGAGGTAGTAGACTGCGTTTGAAGTGACAGTGACAGATGGGGGCGGTGGCTCTCCCAGGCGCCGGGCCAGCCCCACGGTGCGTGTCCACCAGTCCCCGGACATTTCCTCCCTCCGCCTGGCCCACGATGAGGTGTCATTTGCCGCCTGTCCCTTCTCGTCATCGATTTCCAAGTCGTTAATTAACGGGGCTTGTCAGCTGGGAAGATGAATTCTGTCCCCGGCTCTCGGGGTCTTTTGTTTTGGGATTGTAAATGTTATAGATCTCCCATGATGGAAGGCCACGGGGTCAGGGGGCGCTGGGTTGCCCAGTGGGGGTGGCAGGCACAGAGACAAGCCTGTGGGCCTGGCGGGGCCCCGCTGGTCTGAGACAGGCCCCCCAGTGGCCCCATGGCAGCCTCTCTGGCTGGGCTCCCCGGGGATGGGGCGGTAGGATAGAAGGAGTTTTTCTTCATTCTGGGAGAAGCTACCTTGCAGTAAATGGCATAGATCTGTCTGTGCTCAGGATGAGGACTAGCTGGGGGGAGATGTGGCTTCTACTCACTCCGATGCGGGACATGTTATCTGGGGAGTAGCCAGTCTGATGAGGGGGACAGCATTGTCCTTGGGGAATAACCAGCTTCATGAGGGAGTCATAGCTCTGGCCTGGGGGACCCCCCCAATCTGATGAGGGAAACACACTTCCTATCCTAGGAGAACCTACGACCGGGACAGGTAGACAAAGCTCTGACTTGGGAACCCCTCAGTCTGATGGGGAAAAGAAGACCTTGTCCTAGCATTGAAAAAACAAAATATCTGCAGGCAAAAAGTCACTCATGGCTGACTTAACTGGTTTTGGATCACTCCCAGGCCAGTGGTCCCCTGCCCTGAGGGGTCCGGTCTTTCCCCTGGTTCCTCCGTGAGATCTCAGGGTAGGCAGACTTCCTCCAGTCGCTGGGCTCCAGGAGGGCAAACCAAGGCCTAAGAGCACAGGTTGCGCCTGGTTTCCAAGCTCTGAACCACGGGTGTCCTGTTACAGACAGAGCTTACAGGCCACAGGCCAGAGCCAGGCAGCAGCCAGCACAGTGGGAGGCCTGGCTTCTCTCAGGCCATGAAGAGGTCACAATGGGCAGGGATGGGCATGCTCTTCATTTGCTGGGCATTGGGAGCTGCTCTGCCCGGCAGCTCAGCAGGGATTGGCTGAATCGAGCCAAGAGCCCAGGAGAACCCTCTGGAAGACCAGCTGGAACAACAAGATTGTGTCCATCTTGCTGTGTGACCCTGGGGGAATCTCCTCCCTCTCTCTGGGCCTGTTTCCACAAGAGAAATAGAAAAAGAAAGCCATGACCCCTCTAATTCTCAGAAGCAGGAGAGGTGGAGGCTGGGATCTGGTCCTGGTCTCTTGGCCAAGCAGTTCAACCCCTTTGAGCTTCATTTCCTGATCTGTACATTGGAGATGAGAGCAGCTCCGCTCCAGGGCTGTTGGGTGGTTCAGTGAGTCATTGGATATGAGTAGTACTTGGCTTAAACAGGGCTTGCTCAGGAGGGGTGTGGTCCTTATTATTATTTGACAATGAGATTACTCAAAAACCAGGGCCTCAGGGGCCCCTGACAAGACACCCTCCTTGGTTCAGGGGAACCAGCAGGGCCTCTGGTTTGCTGCCCACAACTGCCCAAGCCAAGCAGCCAAAATGGCAGCTTTCAAGCTCCTTAAGCATTTCCAGGAACTGTGGTGGCTGTCCTCTTACCTGGATGGCTTCAGCATCCACTCCCCCTTTGATCCCTGATGTACAGGGCTATCCTCATGCTTATCAGCTTCTGCTTCCGGGGTGGGCTGAAGAGAGCCCTCAGCCTGGACCTGTCAGAAGCTCCCCGGCCCCTGGTTCCTACTGGAGCTGGGGGAGATGCAGCCTGGGCTGGGCTGCTGTCCCCGGGGAGGGGGAATGGGCATAAGAAGCCCCAGATGAGCCAGGCCCGTGGAGCATGCTTGTAATCCCAGCTACTGGGGAGGCGGAGGCAAGAAGATTACAAATTCAAGACCAGCCTCAGCAACTTAGTGAGATCTTGTCTCAAAATCAAAAGGGCTGGGGTGTTGTTCAGTGGTAGAGCCCTTGATAGCATGCCTGAGGCCCTGAGTTCAATCCCCAGTGCTGGGGAGTGGGGGAAAAAGAAGTCTCAGATGGTGGTGGCCAACCTTGGTAGGAAGGAAGAGGGGGAGGAGGGGGAGGGGGAGGAGGAAGAGGAGGGGGAGGGGGAGGAGGGGGAGGGGGGAGGAAGAGGGGGAGGAGGGGGAGGGGAGGGGGAGGAGGGGGAGGAGGGGGAGGAGGGGGAGGAGGGGGAGGAGGGGGAGGAGAGGGGGAGGAGGGGGAGGAGGGGGAGGAGGGGGAGGAGGGGGGAGGAGGGGGAGGAGGGGAGGGGGAGGAGGGGGAGGAGGGGGAGGGGGAGGGGAAGGAGGGGGAGGAGGGGGAGGGGGAGGGGGAGGAGGGGGACGGGGAGGGGGAAGGGGAGGAGGAGGGGGAGGAGGAGGGGAGGAGGAGGGGGAGGAGGAGGGGAGGAGGAGGGGGGAGGAGGGGGGAGGAGGGGGAAGGGGAGAAGGGGGAGGAAGGGGAGGGGGAGGAGGGGGAAGGGGAGGAGGAGGGGGAGGAGGAGGGGGAGGAGGAGGGGAGGAGGAGGGGGAGGAGGGGGAAGGGGAGAAGGGGGAGGAGGGGGAGGGGGAGGGGGAGGAGGGGGAGGGGGAGGGGGAGGGGAGGAGGGGAGG